>NC_056729.1:1926065255-1926077755 GCF_019279795.1 Protopterus annectens | reverse complement strand
AAAGGAAACCAAAGAACATACATTCACATCTGCAATACACCCTGACAGGCCATACTGCAGAACACAATCCCACAAACATATGAACATTAAAATGTGTGATGCACATGTACAGAAACGTTACCGGCTCACACCCACATAATGGTCTGGCCTGTACCGAGCCATCCAACCCCAACACACCTGGATACATAATTGAATACCCATCATCCCCTCCACAGCACACCACCACCTCCTTTGCTGAACGTCGACCAAAACTACCCATACTTGGGCTGGTAGCTTGGCACAGCCATATCTGCACATAGTGCCCTCTACCCATATCTAGTAGGCAGTCTCACCCTAGGCAGTCTCAGGCTTGCAAACTACATATCCCTTGCATGTATAACCCTCCCTCATTTTTGTAAAGCCAAAAGAATTGGAGTCATTGGTGTCCACAATTTTTGGCCATCCCTCATAGGATAAGTGCCTGTTCTAAAGATTAGACTTGGTGGCATGACACGATGTCCAGCCCCGTAGACAACTGGACACAAGTTGCATTAGCAGTAGTTGTCCACAACCTTGCTCAGCCTCCAGCCAGTCCTGCAGAAACTATGACCCGGGATTAAACACCTGACCGTGATGCATGTCTTCCCACGTGCATTATCGGGAATTTATACCATTCACATGTTCCCATGAAGCTTCCCCATAGCCATCTCCCAAATAGTACATGTCCAGAAATTGTATACCCCGTCCAGGTTCCTCGTCGTAATGATGCACACAACCCCTGTATGCAAACGGTACAGGTACCTCCCATATTCGGTTGTTCATATACATGGCCAAGTATAACTCCATATATGTAGACATATATCTGTAAATGTACATACTTATATTCGCATAGCTACACATCACACGTACATGCATATAAGTAGTTCTCAAGTATGTGTCCATTTCATAAATATGTATACTTGCAAATGTATACATATGCCTCTCAGAAACATATGAATAGTAACATGTACTATAAATATGTACACCACCCAACTGTCACATTTGTTGCCAGTACTGTGGAATGGCTGTAGTAAAGTCATATATCCTAATTACCATCCATACAGAATGTATCATGCATGGTTTAGTGGTAAAACCAGTGACTATGGTGTTCCTATTCCCGGGTCCAAGCCATGCAAGGGCTAATTTTATATGATGGCCACAAAAATGGCAGTCAGATATAGGGTGATTAAGGTGCTTTAAAGCAGACGTAAGCGGGTATGCGCGACGGTAAATAAGCATGTAGGTGTATATGCATGTGTATGTACAGACATATTTATATATATATATATATATATATATATATATATATATATATATATATATATATAGATATATCCATGAAGAATGAACATGGTCACAATAAAGCAGTCATAACGAATGTAAAGGGAAACAGCAGCGGAACCCCCTGTAATATTTAGTGCTGTCATATCAAGCTGCCCAGAGGTGAGCAAACCTCCTGCATCTCCAA
Source organism: Protopterus annectens (assembly GCF_019279795.1). Classification (NCBI taxonomy): domain Eukaryota; kingdom Metazoa; phylum Chordata; order Ceratodontiformes; family Protopteridae; genus Protopterus; species Protopterus annectens. Next base: position 1,926,076,269 of record NC_056729.1, on the reverse strand, counting down.
CCACAGGTAGGATGCTAACAGTGGAACTAACTATGCTAGGTGTGCTAAGTCTGACTTTCAAACAGGTACAGGGCAGTCCCAGTCACTAGTCAGATGAGCCGAAAACTGGAAAACTAATTAAACACCCTGACCATTATATGAATGTATGTCACAGGAATATAAGCTTGGAACGTCTAAATATACTTGGAGTGAGCCAACATATGGGATGTGTCTAGAGCTGTATGGAATGGCACATGTGTAGTAGTGCGGTTTCCCAATAGGAAAATGGATGCCTGCTGTGTTAGTGAAGTGTTGAGGCGTGTGTTCGGGTAACTTTGAACCATGGGTATACATATAAATGAAGCAGAACTCCAATAGTGTAGTGGTTAGAGCATCCGCCTATCGAGCAGACATTGCCGGTTCGACTGCAGCACACACCATGTATGACGCATAACACACCCAGTTGTTAATTGATTCTTAAATAATCTTTAAATCATGATGACATCACATTCTTATTTAGAATTAAAGATACATACATTATCTAAGCATCAAAAACACTGAATAAACGATGACAAATCATTACTCATCGAAGTAAAAATGCGGTCTCTTAAACTGCATTGAATGTATAAACGTGTCACAGTCTACATATAGCATGAAAATATATATGAAATATATCCAAATATATATGGACACCATCTCAATGTATATATATAATACATTTAAATAATGTGAATATACATTAGTACTGTGTTGAAATCTAAACATTCCTAATAAAATTTCTACATTATTGATAAAAGGTATATGTATGAAAAGTGTAAAAAAACACAAAAATATGCGTAGTAGTATCTAAAAATTGGCCTCTGATAGCTATAATTGTATTGATACTCAACAGATAATATAGAAGTTGATCAAAAGTAATCAATAAATAAATAACAAATGCTACCACAAACCATCTATAATACAGATAAAAAATATGATAATGTGACATATATAGAGAATATATGTCAAAAACCTATCTCCTAGCTTTTAAAAACGGTTTTATGTAATGATTTGTCATAGTTTATTCAGTGTTTTTGATGCTTAGATAATGTATGTAGCTTTAATTCTAAATAAGAATGTGATGTCATCATGATTTAAAGATTATTTAAGAATCAATTAACAACTGGGTGTGGTATGGTCTGAAGAATCATTTGTGAAAGCGCTCACCGTTTGTCTACACCATTAAAGTCGTGTTGTTTTAAGTACGGAGTTACATGTTTCTATACGCTATTTGCGAGTGCATGGTTGCCTCTGCCTGTGTTGTTTTATTTGACATTATATTTGAACTTTTTTGGCAAGAGACATTTACCCCAGTGAGTGTTTTAATTTATTTTTATCTGTTATACTATTTTCTACACTCACTCACTGTGGACATGGCTGATGGTTCCAGTAATATAGTAGACCTCGAACTGGATTATAGACCTGTTGAACCAGGGAAGATTGTTGAGAAAACCAGAGAAGTCAATAGACCAATCGAGTCTATTCAGACGTATCAACCACCAGGGATGTCATCAGGAGGTGGGGAGAGTTTATCGCTGAAATTCATGGCCTACTTGAAAAATGACAATAATCCTCTTTTTTTATACGAGGCTAATAGTGAAGATTTAGCGGCTCCCAAGAATACGGCTGAACTAACGGAACTACGTGCAGCCATAGATAAGATAGAAGGAGATTCTCTCAAATTTAAATGTCTTCAAACACGACGTCGACATTATGAAGTCTGCATTAGCAGAGGTATCATACCGAGGGATTTACGCTTCTTGAAGATGCCTACATACGGCGAGTCATATCCAGACCTGCCAGCCAAATGGCAAAAATTAAATTTGGAGGTGAGCTTGAATTACATTAAGTTGTTAATTGACGTCTTCAAACCAGAAGAAGAAAGTTTAAGAATTTCTATTTTACAACAACAGGAGGCATTGTATAACAGTTTTGAACCTGTCTTAGTGGACCGTGCATTACATAATGTTTTGGATGGCATTTTAGTGTATGAAAGATGTTTGCTACAACAGAAATATAGCAAAATTGATAGAGACACAAAGGATTTTAAGGAGGGCCATGTCTTCAGTTGGCCGAGAGTTAATAGGGCTACTGGACAGACTTATGCTGGGAGTAATCAGAAGGTTAATATGCCAAGGTTTGTCCAGATGGAAGACCTTAAAATTCACAATTTAAACACTGAACAGAGGGGGGAGCTCACTGTACAGTCTGCGGTGATCCCCAATAAATCTATTACTAATCTAGTTGCTAATCAACATGGAATGGTATCCCAAATAGGTGGCGTGTCCACCGATAAAGTAATGAAAGATGCACATGTTTTTATGTCATTACCAGAAACTTTGCCTAATGAACAATCCAATATCATTAGTACCAACATCGCTGAAATGAAACAACTAATAGTGAGACCAAAGGTCATGGTTAACCTGTAAATATGAATGAGCATGCTCATCCTAATACCATGGGTTTTCCCCATTTTCCCCTTCCCATATCCATGGAGAAGGGAACCAAGAGAGACAGCTCGATCAGCAGTGGCAGATCGAAAAGGAAGCACTCGATAGAGAGACCATCAGGTCAGTCTCTCAAAAGAATGTGGCAACAGATGGGAACAACTTAGTATGGAACATTTCAAAAAGGACACTAGACAATGATGAATTTGATGTGTTAAATAAAGGGTTGAATTGTATCCCTAGTAGTAACAACAACCTCACAGATGTTTTGATTGATATCAAGATGTTCCTAAGGAATGTCATGTTGAAGTATGAATTTGGGAATGATACTAGGGAATATGAATGTCGTTTTAAAAAACCTAGCACTTGTATACCAAATAATCACCCCTTGATTGATGCGTTTTATAAGTTGGTAGAAGATGACTTACATATATATTATAAAGAAGATTCTTTTAAAAAATGTTAGAAGAATAACAGAATGAATAATTTCACAATGAGAGATAGAAAAGCAATGTATAGATTGAGAGATGATTCTACCATTATTATTAGACCAGCAGATAAAGGGGGCCCAGTGGTTATTATGGATTCTGAGAAGTATCAAGAAACCATGACTGAGATGCTAAATGTTTGTGTCTTTCGGCTTTTTCCTGGTTAGGGTTCACCACAGCAGAACTCCGGTCCACTAATGATGATTGGTAAAAGATTTTTACGTGCCGAGTTACCAGCTCTGACGCACAACCTTCAACAAAGGTATGCCCCTTCACGCATGTCTCCACACAGAAGATGCTTTAGCTGAGAATCGAATGGACAATGTTTTGCTGTGAGTCGACAACGCTACCGCAGCACCACCACCGCAGAAGCTAAATGATGTTAAATATTATAAAAATATCAATATTTTGAATCAAGAACAAAACTCTCCCATGGTTAAAAAAAGATACCTTATCTACCATGCGCCTTCACAATAAAGCCTTAAAAAGCTACTATAAAGACAAAAACCCAGCCTCCCTAAATGAATACAAAACACTCCGCAACAGAGTCAAAAAACTTATCAATTCTGACCGCAGATCCTACTATATTACCCTCCAAAATAATCATAAGACTAACCCAAAAAAGTTCTGTAACAGTATCTCCTCCCTCTTCAACCCTGGCAAAAAGGAAAACCCACAACCAGATGAAAATATTAGTGATACCAATCTCGCCTCCCAATTTAACAGCTTCTTTATTGATTCCATATCTAAATTAACATCCTCATTTTCTAATAACTCGACTCCTCCAGCTACAACTCCTACTTCCACTTCCAATCTTGAATGCTCATCCTCTGACCACCCTCTCTTCTCCCCCAAACCCATACCCATATGTACTATAAAAAAATTGCTTCTTAAATTAAAACCTTGCTCTAACGCTCCCGACAATATCCCTTCCTTCTTCCTAAAGACAGCTACTGAATCCATAGCCTACCCAATTTGCATACTTTTAAATCGGTCCATCCAAAAGAGTTTTGTACCCCAAATCTGGAAAAAAGCTTACATCATTCCCCTCCACAAAGGAGGTAACAACAATGCCATTTCCAACTTCAGACCAATTGCCATCTTATCCCCATCTCTAAACTACTAGAAAAGTGCATACACATACAACTGCTACCTTACCTCACCAATAATCACCTATTAACTCCAACACAACATGGATTTCAACCCGGTCATAGCACTACTACTGCTCTTCTCTCCTTCCTTGAAACTGTAAATAAAGCCAGAGACTCCAACTATATTGTCTCTACTCTCCTCCTAGACCTTTCTAAAGCCTTCGACACCATCTCCCACTCCCTGTTACTCAACAGACTCTCTAACCTACACCTTTCCCCCTCTTGCATTAGTTGGTTTTCTAGTTACCTCTCGAATCGGCAGCAATCTGTTAAATGGAAGAAATCCACCTCCTCTTACCTCAACACTGTCACTGGCGTACCTCAAGGCTCCATATTAGGTCCACTATTATTCAATATCTTCATTAATGACTTCCACCACAATATCCCAAATGCTAAAATAGTCCAATACGCTGACGACTCTACCATTATCTGTGCTGCAAACTGTATTCCCTCCCTCAAAAAAATAACTCAGGATGCCTTCACAACCACTGAAAAATGGATGCATGATAATCATCTTGCTCTCAATCCATCTAAAACCAAACTGATTCTATTCACACCATCAAAAAGCATAACTATTGACAAAAACTCTTTCCTCATAACCAGTCAAAATAATACATCCCTAGAAATTGTCTCCAATGTCAAACTGCTAGGAACTCTCATTGATAATCAGCTCACATTTGATTCCCATATACATACAAACATTAAAAAAACACATCAGAAACTTGGTATGTTCTACCGGCACACACGCTTCCTCTCCCCTTCTACCAGATTCCTCCTATCTACCACATACCTCATCCCCTCTCTACTATATGGTGCCCCACTACTAACCAACCTTAAATCCTCTACCAAAACAAAACTTTCGTCCTGCTACAACAAAATCGCTAAATTCGCCTCTGGCCATAGATCCTCCTCTCACCACTGTACTGCCCTCCACAAACTGAATTGGCTAGAGCTCCCAAACTATCTTTCTTACACTCAACTAACTCAAGCTCATAAGCTCATCTTTAAGCCCTCACTCTGCCCCTCTCTCTCCTCAGCCTTCACCATACACCATCCTAATAGACCCCTTAGAACAAACACTCAGAACCTACTTGAACTCCATAAACCTAACCGTCCAGCAGGTAAACTCTTACTTTCCTTTGCCCTGGCCGCCTCTGGAACTCCCTCCCATCACATATCCATTACCAGCAGCCTTCCTATCTTTAAATCTCTCCTCCATTCACACCTATCTTCTCACTGGGAATGCTCCTGTACTCACCCTGCATAAATTCCTCCAGCTACTTCACACTCCTTATTCTATAATCCCTTCCCTTCTATAGGAACACTCCTACTATAGTCAACCACTTATGTAAATACTGTCTGTGCATACCTACTAACTAATATTCTTAACTAATACTTTCTCTCCTTACATTTACTATTGAATATAGAAATTAAAAATTGTAAACTTATTTGTTATTCTTGTATTGCAGTTCTGTTGCATTTCCTGTTTTTCTTAATACTATCTTGTGCTTACATGTACTACTGTGATACTTATCAAACAGTAGATGTTATGTTCTACCTATTATATTTTACTTTAAGTTAGATGTTATTTTCCACTTATTATAATTGACTTTATTCTTATTTGTATTTTTGACATTTTGTTTTTGACATTGTATCTTTGGAGCTTTTCTCCCCAGGACTCCATTGAAAATGGGCTCATTCGGTCCAATGGATTATCCTGGTAAACAAACTTCAAATAAAATAAATAAATAAATAAATACAGATATGATAGAAATAATTAAATATAAAATTAATAACTTAATAGATGACTTAGTTATGAGTCTTGATATAACATCAGATTTGGGCAATTTTCTGGCAATAGAACATGCATTGGTTTCGATCATACAGGGATTACCTAATATCCATAAGAATTGCACCAATCCCCCAATGAGACCGATAGTATCAGGCAAGGGTTGGTGCACAGAGCCCTACTCGATATATGTTGAGAAGGCCCTGAGACCTGTATTAGATAAAAACATCACCGTTCTTAAAGACACTAGACAGTTTTTAATAGAGTTGTATAGTACTATTGATCCAATCAAGATGCGGTCTGGCACCTTATGCATTAACGTAGATGCACAATCTTTATTTACTGTTATTCCCAATGAAGTGGGAATAAATTCGATTAAGGATTATCTAACTAATCATAGTTGTTATGACGGTAAATATATAGATTTATTATGTCTTTTTTTGAAAGTTGTGTTAGAAAATAACATTTTTATTTATGAAGAAAAATATTATTTACAATGCGATGGTGTAGTGATGGGCACGTCTTGTACCAATAGCTATGCCAACATGGTGTTAGCTTTTTTTCGAAGAAGATTATCTATTTAATACAGATTATTTAAAAAAAAATGTTTTATTTTACCGTTGTTTTGTAGACGATGTTTTTTTTTAATTTGGGATGGAGCAATAGATGGTTTAGAAACATTCGTTAATGGAATGAACGCATCAACAAGGTACCTGAAATTTACACATAAATATTCAGACAAATACATAGAATATCTAGATGTCTTTATAGAATGAATGATGAATAATTACATTAATACTGGTGTGTACAGGAAAATTTGTCAAAGGAATACTCTATTACATAGACGAAGTATGCACCCCCCCTTATATATTTAGGAACATTATAAGGGGACAAGGCATGATAATTTCATGCTTGAATGTGAGTGAGACAGGCTATAAACATGAATTAGCTGATTTTAAGAAAAGGTTAATAGATAGGGGTTATACTACCATAGAAATTGAGAGAAGTTTATCGGATTTGGATAGCATAAGAGCAGATAAAGCTGCCCCTTATTTTTCTGATATATCAATTCCTTGAAGGAAATTGGAGACTGTAAAGTGGTGACTGGAGAAAGTGTAGTTAGGCAGCATAGGATGGTGGTTTGTAGGATGACGTTGGTGATTAAGAGGAGGAGGAGGAGGAGGAGGAGTGTGAGAGCAGCACCAAGGATCAAATGGTGGAAATTGAAAAAGGGTAATTGTGAGGTGGAGTTCAGGGATGAGTTAAGAAAGGCACTGGGTGGCAGTGAAGAATTACCAAATAGCTGGGTAACTACAGCAGAGCTAGTAAGTTAGTTGGCTAGAAAGGTACTTGGTATCACATCTGGACAGAGGAAGGACGACAAGGAGACATGGTGGTGGAATGAGGAAGTACAGGAGAGTTTACAGAGAAAGAGGTTGGCAAAGAAGAAGTGGGATTGTCAGAGAGATGAAGAAAGTAGACAGGAGTATAAGGAGATGAGATGCATGACAAAGAGAGAGGTGGCGAAGGCATAGGATAAGGCATATGAAGATTTGTATGAAAGGTTGGACACTAAGGAGGGAGAAAATGACATGTACCGATTGGCTAGACAGAGGGACCGAGCTAGGAAAGATGTGCAGCAGGTAAAGGTGATAAAGGATAATGAGGGAAACATACTCACAAGCGAGGAGAGTGTGTTGAGGAGATGGAAAGAGCACTTTGAGGGGTTGATGAATGAAGAGAATGAGAGGGAGAGAAGGTTGGATGATGTGGGGATAGTGAATCATGAAGTACAAGGGATTAGGAAGAAGGAAGTAAGGATAGCTATGAAGAGAATGAAGAATGGAAAGGCTGTTGGTCCAGATGACATACCTGTGGAAGCATGGAGGTGTTTAGGTGAAATGGCAGTGGAGTTTTTAACTAGATTGTTTAATGAAATCTTGGAAGGTGAGAGGATGCCTGAGGAATGGAGAAAAAGTGTTTTGATACCGATTTTTAAGAATAAGGGTGATGTGCAGAGCTATAGTAACTACAGAGGGATTAAACTGATCAGTCAAAGCATGAAGTTATGGGAAAGAGTAGTGGAAGAAAGGATAAGAAGGGAGGTGATGATTAGTGATCAGCAGTATGGTTTCATGCCAAGAAAGAGCACTATAGATGCGATGCTTACTCTGAGAGTGTTGATGGAAAAATACAGAGAATGACAGAAGGAGTTACATTGTGTTTTTGTAGACTTAGAGAAAGCATATGACAGGGTGCCTAGAGAGGAGTTGTGGTATTGTATGAGGAAGTCGGGAGTGTAAGAGAAGTATGTAAGACTGGTACAGGATATGTACGAGGACAGTGTGACAGTGGTGAGGTCTGCAGTGGGAGTGATGGATGCATTTAAGGTGGAGGTGTGGTTACATCAAGGATCAGCTCTGAGCCCTTTCTTATTTGCAATGGTGATGGACAGGCTGACAGACGAGATCAGACAGGAGTCCCCGTGGACTATGATGTTTGCAGATGACATTGTGATCTGTAGTGAGAGTAGGGAATAGGTGGAGGAGACCCTGGAGAGATGGAGATATGCTCTAGAGAGAAGAGGAATGAAGGTCAGCAGGAGTAAGACAGAATATATGTGTGTGAATGAGAGGGAGGATAGAGGAATGGTGAGGATGCAGGGAGTAGAGATGGTGAAGGTGGATGAGTTTAAATACTTGGGGTCAATAGTTCAGAGTAACGGTGAGTGCAGAAGAGAGGTGAAGAAGAGAGTACAGGCAGGATGGAGTGGGTGGAGAAGAGTTTCAGGAGTGATTTGTGACAGACGAGTACCTGTAAGAGTGAAAGGGAAGGTCTACAAGAGGGTAGTGAGACCAGCTATGTTATATGGGTTAGAGACAGTGGCCATTGACAAAAAGGCAGGAGTTTGAGCTGGATGTGGCAGAATTAAAGATGTTAAGATTTGTACTGGGTGTGACGAGTGTGGACAGGATTAGGAATAAGTATATTAGAGGCTCAGCCCAGGTTGGAAGGTTTGGAGACAAAGCCAGAGAGGCACGATTACGTTGGTTTGGACATGTGCTGAGGAAGGATGCTGAGTATATTGGGAAAAAGATGCTAAGGATGAAGTTGCCAGGTAACAGGAAAAGAGGAAGGCCTAAGATAAGGTTTATGGATGTGGTGAGAGAAGACATGCAGGTGGTTGGTGTGACAGAGCAAGATGCAGAGGACAGGAAGAAATGAAAACAGGTGATCTGCTGTGGTGACCCCTGACGGGAACAGCCAAAAGAAGATGATGATGATGATCAATACCTAATAATATAACAAGACAGAAATCTCAAGACACCAAGATACCAATGTATTATACTACTGATAATAGAGTAATTTATGACATCATTAATAACCACTGGAAAGTTCTTACAACATGAAATTAGAAGTATAGTGGGTGAGAGACCTATGTTCAGATATAAGAATAAATTAAATCTTAAAAGGGTATTATGTCAGCACATACACCAATTTTCATGTAACAATACAGCTGGAACCGTTACTTGTGGACAATGTAACTATTTTAGTTACATTAATACCAATGCATGTTTTATACATCCAGATACTGGTAAATATTATAGATTTAAAATACAAGCTAGCCGTAATACTGCACATATAGTGTATTTAGCCGAATGTAGAATATGTGCATCATTCTATATTGGGAAAACCAATAGAATGTTTCGCACTAGAATTAGGGAACACTTATATGCCATTAGAATACAATATGTCAATAATGCCTTAGTAAAACATGTTATGGCATTGGGGGAACATCATACTTTTACATTCATGGCAATAGATAATATTGTCCCTGCTATTAGGCAAGGTGACATTAGAAATCGAACGGAGAAAAAGGAAGTCACATGGATACTTAAATTCCGAGCTGACAGGGGCAAGGGATTAAACGAAAGAGCCAAAATCAAACCGGTTTTAAAAGCTAGGAGTTTTTGACATATATTCTCTATATATGTCATATTATGATATTTTTTATCTGTATTATAGATGGTTTATGGTAGCATTTGTTATTTATGTATTGATTATTTTTGATCCCCTTCTATTTTATCTGTTGAGTATCAATACAATTATAGCTGTCAGAGGCCAATTGTTAGATATTACTATGCATATTTTTGTGTTTTTTTACACTTTTCATACATATACCTTTTATCAATAATATAGAAATTTCATTAGAAATGTTTTAGGTTTCAACACAGTACTAATGTTGTTTATTCACATTATTCACATTATTTAAATGCATTTTTATATATATATATATATATATATATATATATATATATACATTGAGATGGTGTCCATATATATTTGGATATATTTCATATATATTTTCATGCTATAGGTAGATTGTGACACGTTTATACATTCAATGCAGTTTTAAGAGACCGCATTTTTACTTAGATGAGTAATGATTTGTCATCGTTTATGCAGTGTTTTTGATGCTTAGATAATGTATGCATCTTTAATTCTAAATAAGGATGTGATTTCATCATGATTTAAAGATTATTTAAGAATCAGTTAACAACTGGGTGTGTTATGGCCTGAAGAAGCATTTGCGAAAGCGCTCACCGTTTATGTACACCATTAAAGTTGTGTTGTTTTAAGTACGGAGTTATACGTTTCTATATGCTATTTGCGAGTGCATGGTTGCCTCTGCCTGTGCTGTTTTATTTTATATATATATATATATATATATATATATATATATATATATATATATATATACACATATATATCTACAGAACGAACATGGGCACAAGAAAGCATTCATAACAAAAGCGAAGGAAAATAGCAGCGGAACACCCGTATTATCTAGTGCTGACATATCAAACTGGCCAGAGGTGGGCAAAATCCCTGCAGCTCTAACCACAGGTAGGATGCTAACAGTGGGAATAACCATGTCAACATGCTAAATCTGACTTTCAAATGGGTACAGGGCAGTCCTGTTCCCCGTCGGAAAAGCCTAAACCCAGATGACCATATGAGCACCCTGACAATCATACAAATGTATGTGCCAGGACTATAGGCTTGGGAGGTCTGAATATACTTTCAGTGAGTCAACATGCGGCGCATGTGTAGTAGTGC
>NC_056729.1:1925990255-1926060255 GCF_019279795.1 Protopterus annectens | reverse complement strand
GTGTGTGGGAGGGACAGGCAAAGTACACCAGAGAAGGGCTTGGAGACTAAACCCTAAGCATCTTCTGCCACAACACTATAGGGGTCAAACCCCTGCCTGACTAGTCATCACTATTACATGTGCATGAAGTTACTACATATGCCACAAAGCCGACATGTTGCTGTGCTGTAAGAACATATATGTGGATAGGTGAGAGACATCTGCAACAGAGATATAGTAGACATACATTAGGTGTAGCACACATGGCTGTCCATGTGAATGGATGCCATTGTCACCACAACCACACTCTCTAATGGACTCGCATTGACACTCTTTGCCAGGGCCACAAATATGTAACCTAACTAATTAGTTTGCCACACTGCAGTAATGCACAGGACTTCATGCACCACAGGGGATATCTGGAGGTTCTATGGGCTAGGGCATGTGAAAGTGTTTGACATCTGTTGGTATGCCAACAAGGGTTATACTGGGAGTGACTGTGGTTGGGAGCATCATAACATACATGCAGACACAAGGTGCCAGTACTGACATGCATGTTTGCATTATTTCATTTATGTGTAGTGGTTGGCTGTGCAAGATGGTGTACAAGACTGGGTGAGTGGTAATCCTTGGCATCGCGTCACCCGACAATGGTGTGTAGTGTGGTACAGGGGTGTAGTGTCTACAATGTCCCACACAGATGGGTACTGCATGATCTGCCCTGACATCCTGGTTACCAATGTGTATGGCCATAGCTTTGCAATGCATGCCATGTCTGTGTTTGATAGTCCTTTACATGGACATTGCCTGGGATGTGCATGTCCCACAATACTGTACAGCGACATGTACAGGTGTACCTGGTCTGGCAGGCACATGTTGTGTACATAGACTGTTATCCCCCGATATGCCAATACTGGCCTGGTGTGGTGAAACCTGCTTATAGTCAGCAGGTCGACCCTGCACCTGCATTGATAGCATGATACAGGTATTCCCTGGTGTCAGTGACATTGGTCCATACAGGACATATGTGTATGGCATTGTATGGGCTCTATGGATCACATTTGATGGCACCACATATGTTGCAGGCATCCAGTGTGGAACATAGCGAAGGCACATTGTTCACAAATATGTGCCTATTGTACTGCTGTGCAGGGTGCCATGTCCTCTGCAGCCCACTGCATTTGCACCATGCCTGCTATCTGTCATCAATGTACATGGTACTGGCAACATAGCAGGATATCCTAGGCAAGTGTGTTTGTGTATGGCACATGGGTGCAGGACATATACCGGGTACTAGTAGGGTTGCATACTTTGTTCACCAGGCCTTTTGCTAGATGTAAGGGTATGGCTTGCAAACACAGTCCCGTGGCTGACTTGACAGCTGAACTCCTCATGATGTAGCCAATGTGTCATAAGGCGGACACCATATAGGAAAACTACAAAATCCGCTCCCCAACATGTCCAGTGGTTAGACACTCACAGCCACCTCTACACAGGATCTGACAGCTAAACACACACAATTGCCATGTCCTGTATTCATACCCCTACCTACCATATTACACTGCAGCAATATGCTTCTAGGGCATGTGCTACGGTGAATACCAGGTTACAGCACTCCTACAGGTGTATTCCTAGGTGGTTGACAACAGCAAGATTGACAAAGGTAGTCATGCGATTTGTACAGAGAGTGCATACTCTACAAAGCACTGTACTTGTCTCACGCAGAGACACACACACACGCACACACACACACACACACACACACACACACGCACACAGTTGGCAAGTCTGGGATTAGAACACCGACCTAACTACGTCATCACACTACAGCATTATGCAGTTACATAATGCGCTACCGAAATTACTGGGTCACAGCACTCCCAGAGGTGTATTTTTAGGTGGGTGACATCATCAGCCTTGCCAAAGGTGGGTATATGAATTGTATGGAGTGTGAGCAGTCTAAAAGCATTATTCAGTCCTCAGGCAGATGGAGACAAACACACACATACACACACACACACACACACACACACACACACACACACACACACACACACACACACTTGGCAAATCTGGGATTAGAACACTGACCTAACTACTTTATCACACTACAGCATTATGCAGTTACCGAACGCGCTACCGAGATTACTGAGTCACAGCACTCCCAGAGGTGTATTTCTATGTGGGTGACATCATCATCCTTGCCAAGGGTGGGTATATGAATTGTATGGAGTATGAACAGTATAAAAGCATTATTTAGTCCTCAGACAGACTAAGACAAACACACACACACACACACACACACACACACACACACTTGGCAAATCTGGGATTAGCACACCGCATAACTACTTTATCACACTACAGCATTACGCAGTTACAGAATGCACTACCGAGATTACTGGGTCACAGCACTCCCAGAGGTGTATTTCTAGGTGGGTGACATCATCAGCCTTGTCAAAGGTGGGTATAGGAATTGTATGGAGTGTGAGCAGTCTAAAAGCATTATTCAGTGCTCAGGCAGATGGAGACAAACACACACACACATACACACACACACACACACACACACACACACACACACACACACACACACACACACACACACACACACACACACACACACACACACACACACACAGCAGTGGTGGGAAAAGAACACCTGCCTATCTACAGATCACTATTACAATACTACATAGTTATGAGTCGCGCCACAGAGACTATACATTTCAAGGCTGTCATTATGACCTTCTAGGAATACGTACATCAACAGGGATGCTGGCAGTTAAGATGTACATACCTGTGAACCTGTGTGCTTAAAGTAGGAATCCATCCTGAACTGGAGTATGTCCATCTGTGGAATGGACAACTACTATCACTATACAGGGTTACAATGGCCATGCCCATACACATAGAGACACATGACTGACACAAGGTGTCACTGGGCATGCTCACACACTTAGTAGCACAGGACTGCTCAGAATGCACTATGTGTCCATCTACACCAGGTTATACTGGGCATGCTCATAAACATAGTAGCACAGGGCTGTTTGGGATGCACTCTGATTCTAAACATGGAAGGCCACACTGGCCATGCTCTCACAGTTAGATGTAAAGAACACATTGTAATGGTTGTCATTGTTTGCAGGAATGCTGCACTACATATATCTGACACCAGTTTTATACACAACGTCTGCTGCTGTCCGTCACCTTAGATGTACCATTCTATACCAAGCACAATACTACCACTCACAGTGATATCTTACTAGGAGTGGCAACTGCTTGACCAACACAATGAGCCAATGTCCTGCTGTAATTATGAGGTTGTCCAGTGTTTGTCATTCTGGGATGACATGACTGAAAGCAGACAAGCCTTTGTCACATATCACATGCATCCATGATTCAAGGGAGTGGGGATAATACCTAGGTCGCATTCACCCATATAGTGCCATTCCAAGGCAAATGTCCTAGATGCAGGAAACACCCTGACACCTAGAGGACAACTGCATTGTATGCTTATGCTAACCAGTGCTAAATGTGTAGCGTTCGTAATCACAGTTGCTCACTGCAGATCCAACAATGGGGAAAACTGACATCTGTGCAGTGAGGAACACCTGGATGAAAGCTCTGTAGTGCACAATAGCACTACAACCATATACCTCAGAACCAGACATGTAGGCCATAACACAGGTATGGACCACTTCAGGTGGTGGTGTCCCCACATAGATAAAGGCCACTCACATGTACTAACCAGTACTTCCACAAAAGGCATCACAGATGAGTCAGGTGCAGGACACAGTGTGAAAAGCTGCATTCTAGGATGTAACCCTCAGACACCACCATGCCCTTGGACCACCAACACACATCCATACATGTGGTAGGACATATAATAGTACAACACCATGTGACCCTTGACCAGTGGACTGTACCTAGCTCTACATCAACTATGCAGAATACCCATGTACTGACACAGTTGCATCATGTGTTATGCAATACAATGATACCACTGTTTGTAACCAGGTCAGCTGTACACATACCAGGGGCCCTCGGTTATTTACAGCATTAACAGATGACTGTTGCTGTACACCAGTAAACACCCTCATATTTGGATATGACATACATGTACCTGCCCTGGATATGTACCTGCCACACACATACACTATATATGTAAATCGCATAGCTGTTGTTGTCCTTTGTGCAGACAGGTGGCTATAGCCATTACACACATACACATGGAATGTAGGTCCATGGCTGCTGAATGCTAACAGTACATAAGGTGTGATATCAGTGTTGACAGAAGTAACAGTCCCTCTGTACTGGTCACCCATTACACCTATCATATCATACAACAGTCCATGTGTCATGTATGTCATTACACATGTCCACCAATTGCAATGCCTACAAACATGCCCAACTGGCAGGAATGTAGGACCTACACACATGTACATGTAGTGGTGAGCGTTCAGATACCATGCATGTGCAGTTGCTGATGTATGCCGGTGACGTGTGTCTTAGTACATCATGCAGTTGCAATGCAGCCTTAATATTGCCAACTGTATAGGGTGATATGCTGAAAGTATGGAAAAATGTACCTCAGGTATGGACAGATGTGTGTACATAACAAAGTGGTGGGGCATCTTTGCAGATGGATGTTTGCTGAGGACAGCTCACAGGTGTGTCACAAGCAGTCCTACAATAACCTGTGTAACCACTAAGCTATGGTTTTGTTAATTGAAGGGGAACCCACACAACATAGACAGCGGTCAGGGTGACACCAAAAGTAATTCACTTGACACCTGTAACAGTTAAGACCTCCTGTGTGCATATTTCAGCACAGTTGCCAAAGGAAGCAGCAGTACACTTTGTAACATGTGCAATACTGCTGTAAGTCTGTCATACGTATCATGAGATAGGCAGGTGTTTGATTCTCAGTACTGGCAAGTGTGGTTGCGTGTGTGTCCATATATGTCACGTATGGTGGGGAATACATCTCAATTGTTACTCACTCTCCTGTACACTGTTGTAGACATCCGTACAGACTGCAATGTAGAAAGCAGGGCATAGGCAGGGGTGTGTATCTCACACATGTGAGGTATCTGTATGTGCGTGACATAGGTGTATTCAATAGTGAATGCCACAGTGAGTGTGTGTGTATGTGTGTGTTTGTGTGTGTGTGTGTGTGTGTGTGTGTGTGTGTGTGTGTGTGTGTGTGTGTGTGTGTGTGTGTGTGTGTGTGTGTGTGTGTATGTATGTATGACTGTCTGGTCCCTGGAGTGAGGATATATGTTAACATACTGAACTGATAAGACCCCTCCCCTCATCTAGGCAATGCAAGCTACTATCCGTGTTGATGTCCCTGATCTTTGGCCATACTGACTCCCTGTACATGTGTAATTTCTGTGGCACATCATGTAAGTGCACAGTACTGTAATGATGATTTGCACATAGGCAGGGGTCCTCACCTCAACACTAGCAACTGTGTGTGTGTGTGTATGTGTGTGTGTGTGTGTGTGTGTGTGTGTGTGTGTGTGTGTGTGTGTGTGTGTGTGTGTGTGTGTGTGTGTGTTACTGTGTCGGTGGATCCATGAGTGTGTGTGGGTGTGTTACTGAGTCTCTGAATACATGTGTATGAATACCTGAGTGTGTTGGTGCAGTTGTGTGTTCGCATCCTGTCATGGGAACGTGTATTACTGCTTCCCAATGAGACATCACGCTTCCCACTGGCCTCTACCCTTGTCATCAGCTAGACCGCTCTCTTACCTTCCCACTCCATTTAACAGTACCTGTGATGTCACCCAGTATGGATGTCACTTCTGTAGCCACAGTAGCTTATTACACAGCTATCATGCTCTTGGATCAGTAGATCTGTAGACATGTTTGGAACGTGGGACTTTCTAACTGTGATGTGGAAGCTACAAGGTGCATGCTGGTATTATCATACATACATGTGACTAGTCCACATTTACATATGGGACACTAACTGCAAACACTGACATCCACAGGCACATGCAATTAGACCTGAATGAGGAAAGCAGAACATCATGACCAACATGCAGTTACTGTTGTTACACAAGACACATACTGTTAACAGTACATAATACATTGTAAACCTGTACTACATGGTATGTCTGCTGCCTGTCAACAGTACACAGCAATTGTAATCTACACTTATCTTCCTAGTCTGTTCATCCTGTGCATCAGACCATATGAGCATGTCCCTGCACTGATGGTGTGGATGACAGGGATGCGGCACAGGCATCATCATATGCACAGGGTTATAATGTTTGCCAGAGGCCTAGGCTGCACCATTGCATGACATGGTGTGTGGGTTAAGGCCTTTGATCTAATTGGGCATGTGTGGATGTTATGCATGTTTGTGTTGCGGTGCCCTACATATGTTTCTGGTGTGTGCGTGTATGTATGCACACAGTTCTGACATGTGTCTAGCCTACACAGGGGTATGATTGACAGCTGCAGACTGTACAGGCCAGGTTTTACAGTTCACGGTGTCCGGCCACGGCCATGTGACCCGTGCCTGCCAGGGGTTGCACGGGCACTACCAGGCAGAGGTGCAGATTGGGTACTGTCTGATGACACATGTCCACTGGAACCATGTCCCTGTTGGGACCATCCAGGGCCATGTGCACGTGGCCTGTTGTTTCCTGGTGTGGACAGTACAGCACCAGCTGCACTGCTGCTGCTACCACCACTATGGGAGCGGGCATGTGAGGTAGCTCGTTCACGTAGACCTGAAACAGGTGATGTAGCAGGCCTACATCCACGTACCCGATGCCTCACTCCTACCAGATGTTCCAGCATAGACAGCTCATGCTCACGGTCTGTCATGCCACGGTCAAGGACTCCAACCATGTCACCCAATCGTCTATCCAAAGCTTCAGCAATCTGCTGTTGAGCATTTACCATTGCCTGGATGTTGTTGTTTAAAGAATGGACAGCAGCCCTCTGAAGCCTCTGATCTTTTCTGTTGTGTCTTTCAGCATGTGCCTGTGCCTCTATTACAGCCTGAAACATGAGTCTGGTGACACCAGCTGCTGCTCTCTGTCTTGCAGGGCCATGTTGGCCAGCGGTCCTCCTACGAGCAGCACTGGCCACATGCCTGTGTGGGGCATCACCAGTCAGTTGGCTGACACCATGGTGTGCAGGTTCCATAGCCTCCACACTTTCCTGTTCCAAGCTACCACATGCCAACTGACCTTCCTCTATGGCCACTGGTGATGGGGTATGTTTTGGCATGAGAACTGTTTGCAGGGATGAGGGGGATATAGGTGGAATGGCAACCAATGGCACAGATTCAGCCCCTGACAACCCTGCCTGTGCCTCAGTCATACGTTCATCATCACTGCTAGAGTTTGTGGGGACACTAAAATCAGATGGACCACAGGAGGGGAATGCACCTACATCACCTGTGAGGGGCAGACAAGAACTGTACATTACAATCTATACAATAGACACACACACAGACACATGTTATGGCACCCAACATGCATGTGATACGGCAGACAGCATGCAGCTCAGACAATAATAGTGGTAGTTATCATACATCCCTAGGTTACACACAACAGCATGCATGTGTCATAGCAGAAGGCATGTAAATTACACAATTGTAGTAGTAGTTAGCATACATCCCTGTGTTACACCATGTAGACCAGCACAGGTTAACAGTACACTTGACTGATGTGTGGCATATGTCCTTGACAATCACATGTAGTATGACACATGATCTGCTGACTTGTGCAATGACATGCATACATGTTTACAACAGTGGTGTCCTGTCAAATATACAGTGTGGTAATGGTGTCCCAATGCAGCGTTGTCTGTCTGCCCTACAGATATACTGCACATTTAGCTGATGTGCATGGCCATTGCAAGGAATCATGAGGCGTCTCTATTGCTATACAGTGTGAGTAACAGACACAGTTCATAGCCATGACTGTGTTCAGATACAATACATATATACTGTGGAATGTGACCCCATGTCACTGAGGTGTATACACACTAAACCATGATCTGGAATGTGTGACACAGGTTACTGAAGGGTATATGGGTGACACCCCTGCACATCTGCAATCATATTGCTGCTGCCTGACAACTATGGCCAGACATGGCAAACTCGTCGGTACACTATGTCCCACATGACATCTGTGTACCACACACATACACACGCACACACACACACACACACACACACACACACACACACACACACACACACACACACACACACACACGAGGAGCAAGGATGACAGTGATGTCCGACACCAGCAAGGGGAATGTACTGTATCTGTGGGCTGATGTGGTTGTCTGTGTATGTATGTGTATATTGTACAGGTGACTGCTGTCATGACACACTCAAGATGTTCAACACATCTTATGTGTCGGATTGATGGCACACCTACACAAGATGTGCACAGGCCTGTAGGACGTCTAGTGTTCCACATCTGCAATATAACCATTACACAGAGGCCATAGTTGGACCATGTGGAGCCAATGTGCGACAGAGTGTACACACAAGCACATCACGTCTACTGTGTGTGTTGCTTCATGTCTCTGGCCATTCTCCATGGCCATGTGTGTACATGTATTAGTCAAATGGTTGTGACGGGTGTCTATTTCACATGTCTGTGTTGTCCCATATGACATACACCCATAGATGTCATATGGTCCACTGACGACAGGGTTATGCAGACAAAGGGTGGTATGTTTGGTATGTGGGATATGTTTTTCAGGATAGTTAGGCAGTGTTGCAGCCAGCCCACTAGATGTCATGGACATGTCAGATAGCACATCACACTGTGTGACATTCATAGCAGGGGTATGATCTACACCGGTGAATCCTGTGGGCTGGTCATACTCCAGCTTACTGTTTAGTACTGTTTGTATTCCCCACATGTGTAGTTCTGATCTGTAGTACATGTTCCTACAGTGAACAGCACCTCCACCATTGTATGCACAGCTGTCCACACATCTGGCAGTGACAGTTTGTGAGGTTTCATGTCGGTGTTTCACATAGTTTGCAAGTATTGCACATGGGTAGCCATTGTGATGCATTGCAGGTCTGACCTGTATATTGTGACAGAACCATACATTATGTGTACATGTGGTAAACGGCCACATGGCAGATAGATCCGTGCATTAACATGCCTGATAAATAATAACAGTCTCACCTGCAACGGGCTGTTGTTGCAGCAGAATGCCAGAGGTACCTAAATAGGAGTGACACAGCAGTATGATCATTATCCACACCTGTATGATAGCTACACGGTGCAATGTGCATGTTAACACATACGCCAGTACAATAGACTATACTATGGAGTATGCACATGTGTACATACACAGAGTAGCATACTATAGTATGTGGCATGTATGTATACATGCCTTGCATATGATGTTACATTACATATTGTACAGTGACACATGTAACTATATGGAATATAGTTGTTATATGTGCAGTAGTGACTTACCAGGCAACTCCAATCTCGGTGGTTGAGGGACACCCACTTCCATGATATCAGCTAAGGCTTGTGGATGTTGTTCTGCAGGTTTCCCCAGGTTGGCCAGTAGCTCCTCGGCACGTGTGAGCGGGGGCTGGGTTGGTGGCCCACCACCTGTTGCACCTTGTACCCTGGTGATGGTATTTGCATGCTGTTTCGCCCATCTAATGAGGTCTGTACAGTGTCTGTGCACCTGCTGGTATGTGCGGTTGTGGTCACCCACATCATTAACCCTCCTGCGAAGTTCCTGCCACATGGCATCCCGATGCTGTGCATCCTGTGGCAAATGGCTAAACTGGACATCATGATTGTCATGTAGGTATGGGATGAGGGCCTCATCCTCCAAGCGGGTATAAGGTGGTAGCCTTGCACTCGGCAAACCTGGAAGACATAATGATGGAGACAGGTCACAGTAACTCACAGAGATGTACAGAGCTACAGCTGAACATACATGTGTATCACATTTATTATGATTCAATAGTTGTCTTTGCAGATCTACATGACACTGACACCACTGACATGTTTGTGTCACACACATTTGACACTCAATGGTGATTGGATATTATCACCATATATGTGTGTGTCACCTGATTACATTGCTCAAACTCCATGTAGATGCTGTCTTGATGTCGGCATGTCTGTTTGTCTGTACTGGTGTTCTTACCTATCAGCACATGCCTGGATGTGTCCACATTAATGCAGTCGACTTTGATGCTGTGTATATGTCACATATACAGACTTACACTGCCTTAACGGACATGACCTGTGACCATGCAGACTTGCTCATGGAAGGCTTTACAAGTATGTGTTTTGCCATATACATCTACATGGCACTGTACAGCAGTTCAACATCCTGCCATGTATCACCTGTGTTGCACATGTGATACACATGGGACACTGGCTAGCCAGATGGTATTTGCAGGGATGGATATCAACTATAGCATGTATGGTCAAAGTCAACTAGCAGGCTATATGCCCTGGGCCATGTATGAACCTAGGATAAAAGGTTACCTAGCTGTAGCCGACAGGTGGGTATCTGGGGCCAAGTGAAGCAGTGCCACATAACTGAGCCACATGGTTAATGATACATTTACCATGCACTCATCACACCATGTCTGAGAGGGGGGCAATGTGCAGCTTTGCTGTACAGGGTTGCATAGTATGGCAGGAGTATGTAAAGTGTATGGGACAAGGATCTGTCCAGCATGTGGTGATCCTTGTACTAGGAAAGTGGATGTTCATGAAGTATGTGTTTGAGATCAGGATCTGTACGTGTAGCATGTCCAACATCACTGGGTTGGACATGGCTTTACTCAGGGTAGGCATCATGCTACATAGTGGAGATTGGGATTGGAAAGGCTGGTGTAGGCCATCTGAACATGGCCAATATCCCTTAAAGGAAATATGTGATCTGATATGGGTCACTTGAGTGTTGAGTATGGCTGGACAATGATCTCTATATTCATGGATGGCACCCTGTCATGATTAGGGTTGCCACATATGACTACCTGACAGGTGTGGTGACGTAACTATCACAGGAAAGACAACTGCCCAGCTGCATCCCGTACACACAGTGTCCATTATGTTGACCACTGCCTAGGTGGTAGTTCATGGGTACAGGGTTATTGACATAGGGGTGACAATGCAATATGTAGCTGTCAGATTGTGGCCATATGTCACACACCTCACCCACAAAACCCCTTCTGTATGTTGTCCACAACACTCTGAATCAGCTATTGCTCCTAGGTCATAGTCATTCGCATACTTCAATAGGCAGATGCCTTCTGTTAGTCTGCGTGGTATAGACTACAATGAGGGGGAGTACAATGAATTAACCCTGTCTTACTGTAGCTAGCACTGGTGTGGTGTGCATGTATTATTCAGACACCTTCTGTAGTTTTGGTTCTGCCAACAGTCCCATTGCAAAACGCTCCTGTGACATAGGAATGTACATCTAGTATACTGAGTGTAGGTGGATCACAATATGGGTGATGATGTCCTTTGACCTGGCAAGGTTATGATTTGCAGTGTGAAATCAACCTTACTGTCATCAACATCTGTACTGCTGACATCAAATACGTTGATCAAGGTTCATGGTCTTTCAGACCAGACTCAGCAGGGTAGTAGTGCAGTACTTCCCATTATCAGTGGTGCCTTCCCCTTTGTGGGATGTGATAACTGTTGCTGTGCACCATTAAGTGTGTACACAGCCTGACATGAAGCTATGTTTTACATGATGTGTATGTGGACAGAAACTTGTTTTGCCATATGTGTATGATACAACCTGGGATGTGGACAGGTCCGATGCAGCCTGAGTACAGCTTGTACCTGCATAATTGTGGTTACAGGGGCTCTGTAGTGTACATGGATATATGATCGTGTACCTGTTTGGGGGGGCAGTGTGTTTATGTTATCCAAGACCCTATCTGGATTGCTTATTCATGCTCAGCACTTGTTCAGAACTTGCAAGCATTAAGTAAGCTACTAATTACTATAGCACTCAATCTTCCTTATTACCTAGAGGTAAACAGTTTTTGTATGTACTTTTCTCACTTGCTTAGAGTAAAACAGCTGTTGTACTCACTTTCCTCACTTATCTAGGGGAAAATGGTTTTATATTCAGGCATGTCCAAGGGTCAGCTCCCAGTGTTCTCTCCTGTCTATCTGATGAATCTGGGCATCTTCAGGCAATGTAGAAATTGCCTCATGTACACAGACAACCCTCTCTGCCTACCAACCAACACTACAACCCATGAGAGATGCACTTATTTAGCCAAACTGGAGGTAAAGCTCTCTCCAACCAAGACTGAACTTGACAGTCATGTGGAGAAGGTAAACATTTGCACCACACCACACTCATCACATAGTCACACTAAATCTACACCAGCATAATCCACACATAGTAACACATTTGCAGAGGCTCTCAATAATAATCTGTCTAAGCAACAGAGATCTCCAAAGCAGAAATGCAAGCAGCCTCCATCCTCCAACACAACCCCAATGACACATAGCCCACAGACTCAGTGTGCCACTCAACCACAGCCAGTAAGGCAAAACAAAGTACCCAACACACTAGTCATAGGTGACTCTATAGTCAGGCACACTGATGTCCCACTCACCAGGCTAAACAAGGAGAAGGTTACTGTCAGCTGCCTGTCAGGTCCCAGGATCAACCACATAACCCACGCACTCAGGTCACTCCACAACAAGTACAAATATGACTCTGTCATTGTCCATGTTGGTGTGAATGACCTGAGACGTACCTCCCTGGACTACATGAAAAGTGACATGGAAGAGCTCTCCAATCTTGTAGCCCAGGCAGGTATGACCCTAGCCCTGAGTAGCATTATGCCATTGCCCAGAATGATACTGCAGTACGAGGACAAAATGATTGACTTCAACAATTGGCTAAGCTTCTGGTGTCATTCTAAGGGGATCCAGTATCTGTCTGCTTGGGATGACATGGTTGACAGACTATGATGCTTTGCCACAGATGGCCAGCACCTGTCACCCCTGGGATTCCGGATGTGGCTAAGGCTCTTGCTGCTGCTACAGTGCCTTCTTTAGGCAAGGTTCAAATAACATATTCACCACCATAACAGGAGCAGGCAAGCACAAACTGAGGGTAATGCTACTCAATGCTGGAAGTCTAAATCTCAAAATGCACTCACTCAAGGCAGTCCTTGTAATGGAGAACATCAATATCTGTGCAGTGACAGAGACCAGGTTCAAGGCTCCAGAGATCACCCCTGCACTACCAGGCTATAACTCATACCACACATTTTGGCCATGTAACCTGGACCGAAACACCAAAGGCGGAGGTGTGTCCATATTCATTAAGGATATCCACCCCTCCAGGCTAGTTGCTTAGCACAATGCATCCAAGTTTATCCAAGGGCAACTACCTCTGGGCTAAACTGCAATCCAAATTGTAGCTTGCTAATGATCCCCAACCATTCCCCATGATTCCCACTCCTCTTTTCTTGATGTACTGGAAATTATTAGGGTTCAACCAAACACCCTACTAATGGGCAACTTCAACTACCCCACCATTAACTGGGAAAACTACGTGTGTATCAACTCATTAGCTCAATGCTTTCTGGAATTCATAAACTCCAATGCCTTGGATCAACTTATCCATACCCCCACCAGGGGCAAAAATATCCTAGACCTAGGCATTACCAACATGAGTGACTGGTGTTCCACACCTGAAGTCAACTCCTCGTTGGTCCGATCCTACCATAAGCTAAACACCCTTGATATCCACATCCCGTCCCCATCCCCCATTAAGGAAACCACAGTATAATATTTCTACAAAGCCAAATTCATGCTTCTTAAGACAGAAGTGGTGAACTTCATGACACCATGCAGATGGACAATACAGTTACAACTTTTGAATCCTACACAAATGCACTCTATAACCACTTACACGAGTGCATGGATCATGCTATCCCAAACAGAACCAAGACGCTATCCTCCAAAATAAGGAAGCCATTCTGGTGGTCCCCTGCCATAAACAAACTGTACAACAGAAGGAAGAAACTGTTGAAAAAGAGAGTACAATGCCATGAGTGGAGGAGCTCCCTGGTCAGCCTTAGTAAGAAGCTGAGATCCCTTATAAGATCCTCCAAAGCTAGCTACAACAACAAAACCACTACTAATTCCAAGGACAACCACAAAGCATTCTATAGCTATGTCAAATATTTCAATGGCAACACCCAGATCTGCTCTGAGTTACAGCACAAAGACATGAACATTACAGAACTGACTGATATTGCCAACATCCTGGAAGATAGGTTCAGTGCTACCTTCCCCCCTCTCTCCCCCTAAAGGGCCCATATCTATACAGGAAGAATGCAGAGTCCCTATAATAACAACTATGCAGGTAAAAGCTGCACTCTAAAACCAATATCACAGCATCCATGGGACTGGACAACATCCCAGGCTGCATTTTACATGAACTTCAGAACGAACTGGCTCCCCACTTATGCACCATGATCAATAATAGCCTCGCATCAGGCTTTGTGCCCCCTGAATGGCACACAGCAACAGTTATTCCACTCCACAAAGGTGGCTCCACAATGGGCCACGGGACCTATTGCCCTATAAGCCTGACTAGCCTGGTATGCAAGGCTATAGACACATCATCATGGATCTCATTCACAGAGACATTGGGTACCTCTAAACCTTTGACCCCACCCAGTTTGGTTTTGTTAAGGGCAGACCATGCCTCCTAAACCTGGTGGACTTCTTTGAGACAGTTACCAAGGCATTAGATGAGGGTAAGGAGGTCCACACAACCTACCTTGATCTCTCAAAATCTTTCAACACCATTCCCCATTGTGGTATTATCAACATACCCATCCACCTGAACATTAACCCCTACATCACGGGATGGTTTGCAAAGTGGCTCACAGACAAAACCCACACAGTGGGAGTTGCATACCCTAGGTCAGACTGTAAACCAGTTACAAGTGGCATCCCCCTGGGCTCAGTCCTAGGACCCCTCATGTCCGGTATATACTTCTCTGAGGTACAGGCAAGGACAGGAAGACATTGGCTGAAAAGGTTTGCAGATGACTGCAAACTAGGGGCCATAATTGGTTCCTCAGCTGATACAGACACCCTCCAGAAGGGTCGCACTGAGACAGGTACCTGGTGTCAATATCATGGCCTCAAGCTGAATGCCAAAAAGTGCATAGTCATCCCCTTTGGATAAAACTAATTATCCGCGGGCTACCACATAAGTGCTAGTCCCCTACATACAGAAAAGGTAATAAGGGATCTGGGAACCCAAGTAGATAGCAATCTCTCCTTGGATAACCATAATGCCAAGGTGGTTAGAATATCCTTTTATGTGCCCCCCCCCCAATCTCAAATGGGTTTGCATCCAGAACAAAGGAGGCCATTGTGCCTCTCTACTCACGACTTATTAGACCCATTAAAGGATACAACATCCCATTTGGGATGTACCTTATAAGATAACTGCAAAAGCTTGAAAGACCACAACAGTACCTCATCAAGAGGATTATTGACCTCAAACAGATGACCTATGCAGCCCAACTAAAGAAACTCCATCTGTACTCGGTTGCATACCACGTACTCAGAGGTGATCTCTGCTTGACATACAAGGCCCATGTCCAAACCAATATTGCTGGATATGCTCCACCTAAACAAAAGCCCCTGAGAGCCACATGCTCTAGGGATATACACGTAGCCACAATGATAACTAGGACATGCTGGAGGGATAGATTCCTGACCTGGAGACTCCCCATGCTTCGGAACATGATTCCAATGTACATCAGGCATGGCCCCTCAGTAGCACTCTTCAAGAGAAATCATGATGGGTGGATGAGAGACAGATATACTCTGGGGATCACTGCAGTGGCTCTGCTGGACAGAGGCACAGGGAACTAATGGCTCTGCTGTTCAGAGGCACAGGGAACAAACCTAAGGGGGAGGCGGAAGCCAACACACTCTAGCTAGGCTTATAAATACCCTTGGGCAGACAGCCTAGTACCTACCTATGAACCTATTACATGTCTTATGTACATGGATAGTTAACTAGCTCTTCCATTTTACTTTGCTGTCACGCTGATAAACTGTTGGGTGACTACAAGTCATATGTATCCTGTTATTGCGTATTGTAAATGCCAGTAGGTTCATAGGTTCATAGGTTCATACTAGGCTATCTGCCCTGAGGCAATTATAAGCCTAGCCCGATTCCGTATGGCTTATGCCACCCCTTGATTTGAGTATACTGTGCCCTTTTTAAGGTTTAGTTTACTGTGCCTCTCTCTAATAGTGACACGGGAATAATCCCTGGGACAAACCTACGATCCCCCATCCACCTATCGAGATTCTTCTTGAAGAGATTCAGTGAGGTGCTCTGCCTCACATGAACTGGAATTCTGTTCCAGAGTGAAGGGAGCCTCTGGGTTATGAACCTGTCCCTCCAGCAAGTTCTATTTATTTCTGTGCTGAGGTTCAAGTCCTTCGAGTGTGTGGCTCTAAGGGATTTAGATTTACTGAGGTGGAGCATGTCCATTAATTCTGGATTTGACATAGCTTTGTATGTCAGGCATAGATCACCTCGAAGTAGGCGGTATGCAACTGAGTAGAGCTGGAGTTTTTTTAATGGAGCAGCATATGGCATCTGTTTGAGACCCTTGATCCTCTTGGTGACATACTTTTGGGGTCTTTCTAATTGCTGCAGGTGCCGGGTAAGGTACATCCCAAAAGTGGCATTGTATTCTATGATGGGCCTGATGAGGGATGAATAAAGGGGCACGATTACCTCTCTTGATCTAGATGTGAAACCCTTCGTGATGAGGTGGGCTATGTAGAAGGTCTTTCTAACCACTTTGGCAATGTGGTTTTCAAAGGAGAGATTGCTATCAACTTGGGTCCCCAGGTCCCTAATAACTTTCTCTGTACTTAATGGGTTTCCACCTATGTGGTAATTTGTGGGCACATTGTTTTTGCCAAAGGGTATGACTATACATTTTTTGGCATTTAGCTTTAAACCATGGTGCTGGCACCAGTTATCTGTCTCTGTGAGACCTTTTTGAAGGATGTTTGTGTCAGCTGGAGAGTTGATTATGGCGCCCAGTTTGCAGTCGTCTGCGAACTTGGTGACAGATAGTCCTCCCACGTTTGCCTGTACCTTGGAAAAGTATATACCGAACAAGAGTGGTCCCAGGACAGAACCCTGTGGGACGTCACTTCTGACCGGTTTCGAGTCTGACATGGCTCCAGCAACTCTCACTCTGTGGGTTCTGTCTTTGAGCCAGTTTGCAACCCATCTTGTGACATAGGGGTTTATATTTAAGCTGGATAGCTTATCTATGATGCCCGAGTGGGGTATTGTGTCAAATGCCTTTGCAAGGTCCAGATAGGCTGTGTGGACTACCTTCCCTTCATCTATGGCTTTGGTGACTGTTTTGAAGAAGTCAACCAGGTTCAAAAGGCAGGATCTGCCCTTGACAAAGCCGACCTGGGTAGGATCTAGTGTCTGTAGGTCCCCAATGTCTTTGTTTATGAGCTCCATGATGATCCTCTCCATAGCCTTGCAGACTAAGCTAGTCAGGCTTATGGGGCAATAGTTTCCAGGGTCTGTAGAGGCTCCACCTTTGTGGGAGTGGGACCACTGTTGTTGTACGCCATTGTGTGGGCACATATCCTGTAGTGAGGCTGAGATTGTATAGCTGTTTTATTTGAGGGATTAGTTCCTCTTGGAGTTCATGTAGGACACAACCTGGGATGCCATCTGGTCCCATGGAAGCAGTGTTTTTTGCTTTGGAGAGGGCAGCCTTCACCTGAGCATCAGAGTTGTTTGGGAGGCAGCCCTCTGCTGGGATAGATACTTGCTCTTTTGGCGTGGAGAAGTTTGCACTGAACCTGTCTGCCAGGATATTGGTGATGTCTGTGGGTTCAGTGTATTTTTTGTCATTTAGAATCAACTCAGAACAAGTCTGGGAGTTGCATCCCAGGTTTCTAACATAACTGAAAAAAGCCTTATGATTGTCTTTGGTGTCCTGTGCAATTTTTCTCTCGAAGCTGGCCTTGGAGGATTTTATGAGGGATCTTAATTTTTTGCTAGTACTGATCAGAGATGCCTTCCCTATTAGGAATTTTGCTCTATCATCTAGTAGCTTCCTCCTTCTGTTGTACAGTTTATTTATGGCAGGGGTCCACCAGACTGGACGCCTGCCTTTGGATGATTGGGTCTTGGTTTTGTTTGGGATAGCATGATCCATGCATTCCTGGAGATGTCTGTAAAATGCGTTTATATAGGATTGTGCAGTTTGGGCCATAGTTTCCACTGGCCCTGGGGCCTGGAAGGATTCCACTTCGGTTTTGAGAAGTGAGAAGTTCACTTTTGAGAAGTTTTTCACTGTGGTTTTCTGGGCTGGGGGTGGGGTCGGGATGTGGACATCCAGTGAAATTAATTTATGGTCTGATCTAACCAATGAGGGATATACTTCTGGTGTGGAGCATAGAGTCCCCATGTTGGTAATGATCAGGTCTAGTATGTTGTCCCCTCTTGTGGGAGTGGTGACTAGTGGTTCCATAGCATTTGAGTTTATAATTTCCAGGAACCTTTGGGCTAAGGTGCTGGGGTTTGAGTAGTGCTCCCAGTCAATGTTTGGGTAGTTGAAGTTGCCCAATATAATGGTGTTCGGAGAGATCTTCATGTTCTCCAATGTTTTCAGGAAAGCCGAGTGGGATTCCTGACTTTGAGAGGGACATAACTAATGTTTTCCTAACATAACAGTAATGCTATGTAAAATATAATACATATCTGCCTACAATACTGTACATTACACAGTTATTGGCACAAT
The DNA here is from genome assembly GCF_019279795.1 of Protopterus annectens. NCBI lineage: Eukaryota > Metazoa > Chordata > Ceratodontiformes > Protopteridae > Protopterus > Protopterus annectens. The sequence goes on along the minus strand of NC_056729.1, from coordinate 1,926,041,420 downwards.
ATCCCACAATGCAAATCATAATTGCACAGTAGGCCCAACTTTGACATGTTATTCTCAGTAATACACCCATACATATGTCTACTGTTATAATATATCAGCATATACTATCCCCTGTTATAGCACGTACTTGTTGGAACAACCCTGCCACTGACAGTGGCTGGAGAAGAATTGTTGGGTTCAAAGCCCTTATATAGCATCCCTTGTGGTGTATGCGGTGTTTGCCTTGTGACCTACAGCAGTACACACATAAATACTACAAGTGTTACTATGCTCAACAATACATCACTACAAGATAACTGTTTCCACTATTTACATTGCGTACACTTTAATTATTACAGAACAGGTACTACATACACAAACATACTGAGTGTTCTACATACCTTATTAGTAACCCAAGGTGTCATTGACTGTTATTTCAATCCTTTTCAGTTTGTGTTTCAATCTTCTTTGTAATGTTCTGCTGGTAAATACAGATGGTTTGAATGTGTGACAAGCCATCCTTTTATAGTTAAATATCGGTAACATGTGCTATCCTGACCACCAATTGGTGTTCCAAACTAGTTAATTACATGCACATCAGCTGTGCAGCTACTCCATTAGCCAATACCATGGCAACAGTGGTGTATAACTGAGTACTCCACTTGGGCGTTGTCCCTTTGCCTTACTTTCAATGAAGACATCCTGGATGTGTTGTTTGTGATGTATTGCAACAGCTATATGGAGACAGACAGAGATATATTAGCTTCATAACTCCCGTGGATTGTGTGTAATGGCTAAAAGATGTTGTTCTACATGTGAGTACAGCTGTTATATTTCAGAACGTTAAAAACAAATGGCAAGAAGATAAAAACTGGTGAAAAAACAAACAAGATGGACCTGGAAACAATGAGAACGGACTCAACGTAATAGGCACTGTTTTATTGTAAGCGCTTTCGGCTCAGTCACTACTAAGCCTTCTTCAGACAAACAGTGAAAACAGTAACAATAGGAATTTAAATACATTACCTAATTAGATAGTAATTATTAATTAAAAGGGAAATGCTCACCATATAAAACATTAAACATGAAAAACCTTTATAAATCAAAATAAACACAGAAACCTCACTACTCTAAAAATATTCATGTGTATAGCAGACCAGCCTGATATTACCCATAAATAATAGCAAATACAATAAGCGTTATTCCATATAGCATAAATGAGAATGTGTAAATACTTATATTAACACTCATTGCTATTTCTAAGCTATATATGCTTTATAAAAAAAAAATATATATATATATATATATATATATATATATATATATAGGTAACAAAATGTTACCTATATATATGTATGCATTTAATTTAAACTAGCTAAAATATAAATATGAATAAAAAAGGCTAATATTGTTTATTCTACCTATTTAATGACAACAATTTTAAAATACACTTAATGGACAACGTTTCGTTTAAGCCCGGATAGGACTGTGCATTGGTTAATATTTGCCATTTTAGTTCATCCAACTCGAGTTTCAGTTGCCAAGGGCCCACTCTAATATCCAAGGTTCTTTGTTGCAAAATAATAAACCTAAATGAATGAGTTGGATGCTGTAAGATGTGCTTGGCTAAAGCATTATTAGGGTCCAATTTATTAATAGCATAAATGTGTTCATTAAATGCATACATATATATAGGTAACATTTTGTTACCTATATATATATATATATATATATATATATATATATATATATATTTTATAAAGCATATATAGCTTAGAAATAGCAATGAGTGTTAATATAAGTATTTACACATTCTCATTTATGCTATATGGAATAACGCTTATTGTATTTGCTATTATTTATGGGTAATATCAGGCTGGTCTGCTATACACATGAATATTTTTAGAGTAGTGAGGTTTCTGTGTTTATTTTGATTTATAAAGGTTTTTCATGTTTAATGTTTTATATGGTGAGCATTTCCCTTTTATTTAATAATTACTATCTAATTAGGTAATGTATTTAAATTCCTATTGTTACTGTTTTCACTGTTTGTCTGAAGAAGGCTTAGTAGTGACTGAGCCGAAAGCGCTTACAATAAAACAGTGCCTATTACTTTGAGTCCGTTCTCATTGTTTCCAGGTCCATCTTGTTTGTTTTTTCACCATATTTCAGAACGTTACTACTTACGCAGGGTTTGTTTGTATCTGATACTTTTGCAGATGTTTCAGTCTGGCAAGGATGTTTGGGCAGCTCAAGGCTGTATGGCTATGCATGAAATGTTAGGTGGTTTACAGTGTGCTCATCAGACATCTTTGGTTTGGTGTACATGTGTACCATACTGTGCTGTTAATCATTAATTGGTAACACTTCAACCTTCTGAAATGGGATTAGTGCAAATAAACCCTATAACATCAGCAGCTGTTCCATTGTATAACAGCAACTATTTCACATAGGGCCATGTTAGTGTGTCTCTGACAAGGTATGTTAAGGCTTCTGCAGATGTCGTACAGTGAGTGAATGATTTGTGATATTATTACAGTTTGTATTGTAATTGGTTTGGGTGTGGGAAGATGTTGGTGGGTGTACATAGCAGATGCAGGTGTGTAGGAACTGCTTTTATACATAATCAATATGTGTGTGAAGGTTCCTTCCCTATTTGAACACCTATCCTTTAGTGGACTAATACCATGGTAATTGCAGACTGATTCATTAAGGCACTGTTAATTGGTTCCTGTATAGCATGCAGGTGATGTTAGTCCTTGAATCCTTTCAGCAATACATCAGAATGTAATAAAGTGTTGCTACATGAAAGCTGTCTATGTATTTCTTTCATAGGTATTTTCAGTCATTGGAGTTGCGTTGGTGACTGACCCTCTTTGGCTAGGGTTGCCACCTTTTCAAATGGCCATAGTGGGACATTTTCGGGGACACACATCAGATTTTACAGGCAGACACAATCCCACTGTCAGTACAAAGGATAGAACTTTCCTTTTTGCCTAAATATAAGCTTATTCTTGTAACAGTTTAGTTGCTTATCCTGTTTCTTGTAACGTGTAGGTATTTTAGATACAGAAATAACTATTTTATGCAACTATTACATTACATATGGGACATAATTATGTCCTACAATCTCAGGACATTTGCCATTTTTAATATTTTTGGTCAGCACACAACCGCCCAAAGAGGGACTGTCCCTCGCAAAGTGGGACAGGTGGTAACCCTATATTTGGCTCATGTCCATAGCACATATTTGTAATAGTGTATAGACATATACTCTCCATATCCTTTGTTCATAAAGTTTGGTCGTGGCGGAATGTGTGATTGCTATGGTCCATGTTATACTCATATATGAACACTTCAACTGCTGTATACGAGATATCTATGGAATCCCGAACGCACACAGTTCCAATGCCCACAGTACCGGGCCCAGACTCCCATACCCCACATTACCGAACACTCAAACTCGTGACAGTCAAACTCATGAAAGTAACACAAACACGGAACACACACACGCACACACACAGACACTGCTACCCACCACATCCAAACAAACCATCCTACGCTACGTATGAGCAGGTGGGCAAGCCCCCCCCTACACCCCCCATGTGGGTGGCTGCATCCCCCACACCCCCCCCCTACTTTAATATTCTACCTCCGAGATAGCACAAACAGACACACAAAGCAAACTCACACCCACACATTACAGTCCCCCAGGAACACACACCACACTCAGAACACACACACACTACAGCCCTCAGAAACACACTTCAGGTAACCTACCTGAACCGCAACACCAGAAGCACTAACTAAATGTCCCTTAACATCGGGATTTTAAAACTCGCACTTCTGGTGTTTTGGTACTGTGGTCTTTCGATCTTTAAGCCTCGTGATTACGCACGTTGGTATGTCAAGCATTTGATATTTAGTAGGTATCCCATTTATATGTACCTCCATGGTTGTGTAGATGTTGTTAACCTATCTATATATCTATATATATATATATGTATATCCCTATATATCGACATGTCTCTCTCTCTCTCTCTGTCTATATATATATATATATATATATATATATATATATATATATATATATATATGTATATATATATATATATATATATATATATATATATATATATATATATATATATATATATATATATATATATATATAGAGCATACACCTTTCATTGGGTACATGGCGATTTGTCCTATTTCCACACATTCCTCCCTTTTGTGTCTTAACCTGTCAGAATACACAGCTGCCATTGGTACATCTCAGGTAGCTTAGTTGTAGGTTATTGTGAAGATTGAGTACATGGTTGCGTGTTCTAATCCTGGCAGTTGTCATTTTACCTCTCAGAGCAGGCAGTGGAAGTGAAAGGGTGATTAACATGCATTTCAGTGGTTGTGTGTTCCAAATGTTTATTATTCTGTGGAATACTACCTATATATGCAAGCTGTGGTTAAGGTATACTGTGTAACATGTAAATCATCTCTGACTTTATTGGGATTTGAACCAGGACTGCACAGATATTATGCAAGTGTTGTAGCCATTCCACTATTGACATTAAGGTTCCTTCTGCCTATTTCCTATGTCCATGAATCCTATGTGTAAGCTTGGCTACACAACAGGCGGAGCCACCCACACCCAGTGAGCTTCTTGAAATACCGACATAACACATGAATTGAGAGACTATACATTAACATCCTAACTACATTTGGCATAGCCCCTCACTGACACACTTCAAGGGAAACCTTGATGTGTGACTGGGCAACAGTATATACACCCCTGGGATCATGTGTCCCAGAAACATACATCCAGGGTGTGGGGGAGCCACTCCAGTTTCCTAGCTGCAAGACCTGTTGGGGAAATTGAATGCTGTTGGTTTGTCATGTTAACATGCCCTTTTGAGATCACTATGTGCCCCTATCACCCTACAGCACAACAGTCTTCAACAGCTTCCAGCAACTCTGCCTAGAATCACTTCATTGGCTATGCTTGACAGGGGCTCAGTTCCTTCATCAATGGTGCAGGTAAAGCCACCACACTGCAGCTATGCTTCTAAATGCCCTCGGGCAGATAGCCTACTACCTATCTGTGAACCTCTAGAGTGCAGGCCATCTCCAACATCATATGTGATTATACAGAGTCTTCTGATCACACTATACAGTGATAAATCACCATGTAGTCAGACAACGGTTAAGTACAGCAATAGCATACAGACTACTGATACATAATCACTCCAAAAGCCTATCTTAGAAGCTAGTGGACATGCATAGGTTTCAAGCTTTGTATTACTTACCAGTAGGTTACCTACAGGAAAGATGGGACACAAGCACAGATGGGAAACATGCCTGCAACAATGACATATCAACTTGCATGTGTCAGCCTAAGGTTTTGGAATGCTGGGCAAGGCTATTGGCACCCCCATGGTGCCATTTTTAGGCAGATCTCAGAGGTGAATTTCACCTCCATGAACTGCACAATAGCGGAATCAATGAGGATTAGGCTACTCAACACCAGGGGTAGTACTCACAACATGCACGCACTCACAGCACCCCTCAGTATGGACAACATCTACATCTGTTCTGTGACTGGGACCTGAATAAGGCTCCTGTGAGCACACCGGCACTACCAGACTACAACCCATAACACACACATTTCAGCCACTGAACATGGACTGGCACAAACATGGAGGGGTGTATCCATATTCATCGGGGATACCTAAACCTCCAAGTTAGTGGGGCAGCATGATACCTCTGTGATCATCCATGTGCAGCTAACATCAATCACGACTGTAATGCAAACTGTGAGCTGCTACTGATAACCCTCCATGACCCAGGAGCACCACTACAACTATCTGGAGACAGTGGTAAACATGACAGTCCTTCCAGACACCCTGTTATTGGTCAATGTCGGCTACCCTTCACTTAACTGAATAACCTGCTCGAGTATTCACTTCCAGTCCCAACACTTCCTGGGATTTATCACCTCATATGGCCTGTATCAGTTGGTAGATGGACTAACGAGAGGTGAAAACATACTAGAAGTGGTCATCACTGACATGTGCAACAGGTGCGCTACAGCAGAGGTAAACCAGTCACTGTTTAGATCTGACCATGAACTATTCACTGATGATTTCTACTCCCAACCATCTCCCCCACCCAAGGAACACACAGTGAATACCTTTCATACAGCTAAATTCACAGTACTAATGACAGAGGTGGGAGGGTTCACAGCCCCCACGCTCAGGGATGACACTGCTCAAGATACAGACAGAATTACAAATGCACTCTATAAGCACCTACAAAGATGTATTGGTCATGCCATCAATGGCAAACCAGGACTCGCTACTCCTACACAAGGACACCAGTCTGCTGAACCCCTGCATTATACAGGCTGTACAACAGAAGTAGGACAGTAGTCCAGAACAACAGCAAATCCCAAGATATGCAGACGTCTGTGACCAGCATTAGCAAGATACTTATGTTACTCATATAATCATCCAAGGCAGACATCCACAGGTAAATAGGCATGGATTCGGAATATGACCACAAAGGCTTCTTTGGCTATGTCAAGGATGTAAGCAGTAACACACAGATTTTCACTGTGCTGATGCAATATTGCACTGAATATACTGACCCTACTGATATCACCAACACACTTGATGATACATTCGGAGCAAGCTTCACCCCCTACAGGGCCCACAACAATACTCAAAACCTACAGTATCCCAAACATCTGAGACACACAGGTGGTAATGGCCCTTTCAAACGGCATGACAGAACATCAATGGAGGCACATGGTGTCCAAGACTGCATCCTGCACACACTACAAGACAAAGTGACCCCCCCCCCCACCTAATATAGCAATTCAACATCAGCCTCTACACAGGCTACATGGCCATTCACTAGTGCATGGCAACAGTTACTCCACTTCACCAAGGTGATGACACAACTGACCATGGAAACTACCACCCCATAAGCCTAAATAGTCTGATATGCATGGCTATGGAGCGCATCCTCATGGCACTCATTAACATAGACAATAGTAACCTCCAGACACTTGACCCAACCCAGGTCATCTTGACTGAGTGCAGATCATGCCTACTGAACCTGTTTGACATCTTACAGTCACCTAGACTTTAGGTGTGGGGTGTGGTAGTTCACACATACTACCTGGACCTCACCAAGGGTTTTGACACCATTCCCCACTCAGGTATTATTTCTACACTCACCAGCCAGTACATACACCCATACATCACAGATTGGTTTGCTAACAGGCTTACACACAGAACCCACATGGTAAGCCTAGCAGCCTTCAGGTCAAACTCTTGACCAGTCACAACTGGTGTCCCATAGGACTCAGTCCTGGGACCCCTACTGTTTGCCATATACTTCGCAGAGGTACGGGCTAACACAGATGGACTACAGCAGGCCGTGTTTGGCGATTACTGCAGACTGGGAGCCATAACTGACAGTCCAGCTGTCACAGACGTCCTTCAAGGGGCCTCACATAGACAACACAGGGTGTCAGAGTCATGGCCTCCAGCTAAAGGCCACATACTGCATGGTCATTCCATTTTGGGAAACTACACACACCCCTGCCATAAACAAACTTTACAACAAAAGGAAAAAACTGTTGCAAAAAAGAGGAAAATCCCAGGATGCAAAAAAAAACCCTTACCAGCCTCAGTAAGAAGCTGAGATCCCTCATAAAATCCTCCAAAGATAGTTACAAAAATAAAATTGCCAAAGATTCCAAAGACAGCCACAAGGCATTCTATAACTATGTCAAGAATCTAAATCGCAATGCTCAGATCTGCTTTGAGCTACAACCGAATGGCATTAAATATACTGATCCCAAGGATATTGCCAATATCCTGGCAGATCGATTCAGTGCCAACTTCACCCCCCTCTCACCCCCTAAATGGCCCATCTCAATACTGGAAGACTGACAAATTCTGGTAATAACGGCCACACAGATAAAAAATTCACTCTCCAAAGCTAAGAATACAGCATCCATGGGACGAGATGACATCCCAGGTTGTGTACTACATGAACTACAAAATGAACTGGCACCTCACCTAAGTGTCATGTTTAATCATACCCTTACCTCAGGCTTCGTGCCCACTGAGTGGCGCACAGCTGCAGTTATCCCACTCCACAAGGGGGGATTCACCTTGGATCCTGGGAACCGCTGCTCCATCATTCTGACGAGCCTGATCTGCAAGGCCATGGAACGTATTATCATGTAACTTATAAACAAAGATATTGGCAACCTTAAAACACTGGACCCCACCCAGTTTGGATTCATGAAGGGCCGATCTTATCTCCTGAACCTTATTGACTTCTTCAAATCAGGCTCCAGAGCTGTGGACGAGGGTAAGGCAGTCCACACAGCCTATCTGGACCTTGCTAAGGCCTTTGACACCATCCCCCACTCTGGAATCATAGATAAACTTACTAAGCTGGGTATTAATCCCTACGTCATTCGATGGGTTGCCAACTGGCTTACTGACAGAACCCACACTGTAAAACTAGCTGACTCCAAATCCAGCTCCAGACAAGTGACAAGTGGAGTACCTCAGGGTTCAGTCCTGGGACCTCTCTTGCTTGGCATCTATTTCTCTGAAGTACAGGCCAACACTAAGGGACTCTGGCTAACAGAGTTCACAGATGACTGCAAACTGGGAGCCATTATTGAATCCCCAAATGATGTGGATACTCTACAAAAGGGCCTTACAGAAACAGATGCTTTGTGCCAGAGCCTTGGGCTCAAGCTCAATGCCAAGAAATGTATAGTTATCCTTTTTGGGAAAAACATGTACCTGTGAATTATCACATAGGTGGCAGTACACTAAACAACGAAAGTGTGATAAGAGATTTAGGGACCCAGGTGCACAGTGGTCTCACCTTCAATAACCACATTGCCACAATAGTCAGGAAATCCTTCTATGTGGCACACCTCATCACTAAGGGCTTTTCATCCAGAAAAAAGGAGGTCATTGTCCCACTGTACTCATCCCTCATTAGACCCATTATAGAATACAATGCCCCATTTTGTATGTACCTCTCAAGACATCTGCAACAACTGGAAAGGCCACATAAATACCTCACTAAAAAAAAATTACAGGCCTAAAACAGATTCCCTATGCTGACCACCTTAAAAAACTCCAGCTATACTCTGTCACATATTGTCTACTCCGAGATGATCTCTGCTTAACATATAAGGCCATGTGAAACCCAGAGCTGTTGGATATGCTACACTTAAAGAAATCCCAATCCCTCAGAGCCACACGCTCCAGGGATCTAAATCTTGTCATCACAATAAACAAATCATGCTGGAGGGATAGGTTCCTGACCCAGAGACTCCTCAGAGTCTGGAATAGACTGTCCATACATGTCAAGCAGAGTGCCTCCTTGGCCCTCTTCAAAAGGAACCTTGATGACTGGATGGAAGAAAGGAAATTCACCCCGGGGATCATGTCAGTCGCCCTGCTAGACAGCGGTCCAGGGAAGTAAATAGTGTGGGAAGAAATAGCCAGGGAATTGTTATGGCTAGGCTTGTATAGGCCCTAGGGCCAATAGCCTAGCACCAACCTATGAACCTATGAACATATTAACACATGAGTGGCAGACACTATAATTCAGACGAAGTAATGGGTATGTGGGGACTACATTACATAGTGATCTCCCCTTTGACAGTCATATCTGCAAAGTACTTAGGACATCCATCTATGTAGGCCATCTGATTACTTAAGGGTTTGCATCTAAACAGACTTAGGTTATTGTGTCCCTGTACTCATGACTCATCAGTCTCATCGAGTATGGTAACCCATTTTGGATGTACCTCAGAAGACACATCTGATAATTGGAAGGGCCACGAATGTACCTCGTAAAGAGTGATAATGCCCTCAGACATGTGTCCTATGCTGCCAGACTGCATAAACTCTTGCATTACTCAATGGCATCTCGTTTACTCAGAGATGATATTTGGTGGCCAACAAAGCTGTGTCCAAGTCAGGCTTAATGGATATGCTCCACCTATGGGAATCCATGTCACAGTGAGCCACATACTGTAATGAGCTACACCTTGCCACAACCATAACTTGAAGATGCTGGAGTGACAGATTCCTGTCACGGGAACTCCCCATGATTTAGAACTACATCCCTGACTATATTATATGGAGCTCCTCACTAACACTCCAGGGAATCCTTGCAGAGTGGGTGGGAAACAGTGGATACACCCCAGGGATCCCGCAATTGGCTCTGCTCCACAGAGGTACAGTTAGTTAATTAATGGGATGACAACAGCAGACACATTTTGGCTATGCTTATGAATGGCCTCAGGCAGTTAGCCATGTACCTACTTATGTACCTATGAACCTATACGTACAGTATCGACACATGCTGATAGCTTAATTTACTGTTCAGGTATTGACTTACCTTGTGCCAATGGCAGTTGTGTGTGCAATAGTTGAGGGCTGCCTATGTAGGATGCACACAGTAGACCACCTATACATGACAATTTACAGGTGGTCGTGCGTGTGTGCCGTCCATGTTTGCTGTGTGTGCAGGTGGAGAAGGGTGTCAGTCCATAAGTGCCTACACTGTCAGTGTGTGTGTTATACATTCCCTCTTTGCCAAGGCATGGGCATACTGGACATGCCTCCATCTGCCTACTGGGGCTGGCACAGGGTGTTCGTGGTCTGAGTTCCTCTGTGCCTGTGGGGCCCTTGGCAATGGTGGTGGGCTGTGAGGGCCTTCACCATTTTGTCCCTGCTGCAGCTGTTTCCGCAGGATCATATTGTGTAGCATGGCACATACTATGAAGATGTGGGCACACATGCCTGGAGAGTACTGCAAGGCTCAACCAGATATGTCTAAGCAACAGAATCATGATTTCAGCATCCCAAACACATGCTCTATGATGATTCTGGTTTCTGCGTGTGCCTCATTATGGCATTCTTGCATGGGTGTGTGTGCATTTATAATGGGAGTCATCATCCAAGGTTCCAGTGCATAGCCAGCATCCCCCACCAGGTGGCCATATGGGATGTCCCCCCTGGCAAATACCTGATACAGCTGTGAGGCATGCCAGATGTGGGAGTCGTGATAGCTTCCAGGGCTGCCAGTACACACATCCATGATAATGCCCTGGGCATTGCACATGACCTGGCAGTTGATGGAGGTGTATCCCTTGCAGTTTATGTATTGCCTACCCTGCTCACCAGGCGGTGTCTTGATATGTATGTGCATGCAATCTATTGCACCCAGTACCTCTGGGTAGTCTGCCACATGGTGGAAGAGACGCATATTGCTGGCCAACTCCTCCTGCATTCGGGGGAAGTATTTGTGCTCATTGGCATGTGGTAACATGGCATCCAGGAACTGGTGGAGTACCCTGGATGCTGATGCCTGTGAGATCCCCATGATATCTCCAGCTGGCCTTTGAAAGGTACCTGTGGCTAGTGTTCTCAAGCTTACACATACCTTCATGTCCACTGGGATGGTTTCCCCTCTGTTATTTCTGGCTCTGAGGCGTAGCCAGTACAGCTCAACAAGTTGTTGTATGGTGTCCCTGTCCACCCTGTAATGCTCTACTATCTCCAGATCATGTAGCCCCTGGCAGGTTACCCTGGGTCTGAACACTCTTCTCCTCCTCCGGTGCGTGAGATGGTTATCAGCATCATCCTCCACACCACCGTCAGTCTCCAACACATGCTGGTGATTCAAAGCTATGGCAGCCCCTAACATGAACATATTAAAAGTTCCCCATCTGTATACACCAATGGTGCAGAGTGTCTGGGAATACACAAGTGTGTGAGGTGCTTTCACACTTTATACTATTGTGCAATGGATGCTGCTGGTGTAATTGGGTCTGTATGTGCAATTCCAACTGCAGGGTATCTTAATTATTGGTTTTACAGCAGGTACTGCTATTGTGGGGCATTAGGTGTTGAATTACGCTTGGCTACCATGATTCATCTATTGTCCTTTACTTCACTTTTTCACCCAATTCCCCTCCCATTGTCAGGCATGCATCCAGCTTTCGGCTTTCTTGTTTTGTACTTTCCCTACCCAGGATTGTGTAGCGAAATGTGTTATGTAGCTGATCTACTGCAAGTTTGCTTTGTTCTGCTGTGACAGATCTCTTTTCTTTGCAGTACGGCACCTCCCCTTTCCTGTTCTGCAGGTAGCTGCTGGCAGCCTTGTTAGCTGTTGTCAGTGGCCCACTGTGAGTTCCTAGGTGTTAATTACTCGTTTGTACTCCAATTACCATGCTGCAGCATTTCCTTATTGTCTTCCCATATCCTTCCTGTTTCAGCTGTGGTGCGTGCCACGCACAGCCATTTACCAGGTTTCCAGCATGTTTTCATCCACGTTCACATGCACTTTTGGTTACCTTATGTGCTCTCGGCTAAGCAAAGCTATGGCTACTTCCACACCCCTATCCTGCGGCTTTGCTTAGCAACAGGCAACCCAGGTTAGCAATGCTCTAATGTGCTTACAGCTAAGGTGGCACTCCCCTCTCTTGATGTCATCTTTATCTCCAGACCACACCTCAGTGTTGTTCTGCTATGCTGTGAGGTACATCCTTACGCCGGTGGGGATTTTGCGATTCAGTATTACTTATCTCATTTGCATGGCATTGACTACTATTTCCTAGTTACCATGCAGAACACTGTCACAGACCCTTAGCAACCCTTGCACCATGGTTGTGATGTAGCATGCATGCCACTGACTATTATGGGGAATTCATGAGATGTTTTACATTGTAGTTTTATTACATATAAATATATTTTCATTGTGATCCCGTTTGTGCACCGATGCACTGTGATTATACTTTGCGTTAGTGTGACCATGACATTAAATGTTCTTTTCTATGTGTTGTGCATGTTTTTTTATGCCAATGGCTATATATTTAGCCATTGGCATATATTAACAGTATAATATGTGAGTTTAGTCCGCTGTCATAGCTCCGATTTTATGTTTGAAAACATGTAAACCTTTTTTGGTTTACATTTCTGCATGCTTATGCTATGCCTGCACCACTTCATGAATCACAATATACATTCATTTGCATGCTACACTGCTGCGCATGGGGTAATTAACATATATGCACTGGGAGCTGTGCAGCTGTGGCGTACGCTGGTAGTGCACGTGGAAACAGCTTGTACCTGAATCGCTCGGTGGCCATATTTGGCATTAGATCACCGACACTACGCCTGCGCCTGGCGCAAGCTTCATGAATCTTGGGGACTATCTTTTTAAATATTTTACAGGATATGATGTCATTGATGTGGATGGTTATTTAAACTTGGTCAGTTATTAATTTTATGCTTGTCTGAAGAAGTTTGTAAATTTCTACATTCGAAAGCGCTTACAATTAAATTAATTCTAGTCCGGTGAACACCTATTGCCTGTTTGTTTCTTTAGCCATATTTATGATTCACTGTTGTGCATGTATACCATTTACCCACCTTGTTTATGTGTAATTGTCATGTGGTATTTAATTAAGTTTCAATGTGCACATGATGCAGATTCACACATTACACTCTCTGCCCACATTCAGCTGTCCATGCATTGTGGCAGTTTCCTGCAGCTAGTGCTGCAAAATTTAGAATGTAAACATGATATGTAGTGTTGCATGCTATGTATTGGTAATGCTGAGGCCATGTGTGGTCATACATAGGTATGTCATAGCTATTAGCAGTCCTACTTTTGTGACTGCATCAAGCAAAAATTTGTCATTAATGTGTACACAGTGTTACAGATAATTTATTCTATAGCAGTACATTACACTGTGTTTGCTGTATGTTACATTTCTACAAGCATTATTTATTCACATAAGTTCACACTTTCCACAAATAGGTGTACACACTAGCTGATTGTGCATGTCTATGCACAGTCAGATCCATAGCGACACATAATCGTATCTTTGACATGTTTGCATTCACTGACTTACCGCTGATTGATGTGCTGTAATGATGCCCACCACAGTGCGTTCTACTAATTAATGAGTATGATGTGTGACATAGACCTGCAGTTGTTTATTCAACATTTGCATGACAATAAATGTGTATGAGCTAGAAATTCTTAGATTGCTTATTTATGCAAGTTGATGTTACAAGATTACATATTATTGTGTATGCAAGATTTATACTTGGCCATTTCTGTGTACACTAGAAATCATTCTGCCAATGTGACATGCATTTGCCATTTGCTGAAATGCATTTTGGGTTAGCTTCTACAGCACCCTGTGTGCTATCCACATGCATTTACTGTGTGTCAACTTATCTTGTCCTGCTTTTTCCTGATGTGGGCCCAGGTTATCCATAACCCTTCCGTCTTCATATTTCCATATTATATTTTACATATATGTTTGCCTTTGTTATAGTTATTGACTATTGTCATGTATTATATTGCTGAAATGGTGAACACGTGCCAAATGTATGGCCATTTTACAGATGCAGGACATTAGCACAAATGTCGCTGGCTAATACTTGCAATACATCCTTGTTCTTGTTATACTTGTGTCTTAAACTGTTCACATTGTTGAAATCCATGTGCATAGCCTGGTATATTTTTTAAAGTATAGTGTTATATTTTTTGTAAATATTCTTGGTGTGTGTGTAGGTGTACTGACCTTGCTATCAAATACATTCCATTTAGGCCAATGACTGTCATACATATAGATCTACCCTGTATGTTGCCTTTGACATGGCATATGTATATGACTTTTATGCATTCCATTACACATTTGTTTGGGTTCTGCACACCTACTTGTGTATCTGTACATCTACTTGTGTATTTAGCAGTCATTTTGGTGATTTTTCTGCAGTACGTCTGTTTGGCACTGTGCTTGGTTGTTTGTCTTTCACTTGCAGGGTCATAGGTTTGGTTCTGTTTTCTGATAGAGTTATTTTCCATTGTTAGACCTGCATTTGCTCATCTGTGATGTTGCTTAACTTACACCTGACAGACTACTTCAATACATGCTTATTTATCCAGTGTGTACTGTGATACTTATTTATTACCCTCTAACACACATCTACCATTGGTCATAGACATCCAGGTATGATTGCCACACAGTTTGCACATGTTGTACCATGATGCTGCATAGGTAGATATCTTTTTCTGCCTTATACCATGTGCAGTATGCATCCCCACCTTGATTGATGACTTTCCATTGCCTGTGTTATACAGTGTGTCATCTATGCAATTTACCTGGCCTTAACATTTTTTTTCTCAAACCTTTGTCTATAATGTGTTCAGATAGTTCTTCTATGGGTTTACCTGCTGTGATGTCTTTCTCCTTATCTTTACTTATGTTTACCTTTCCTTTTATTCTTAACAAATAAAGAGGTCCTATTCCCACCCAAACAAAATGCCCATGCCCTGCTGACTTTCCTTCAGATTTTCCTATTCCAACTTCCTTCTTGTGTGTCCCTCTTCTTCACCCGTAGCCCAAATCTTCTTTCCTATCTCCTACTTTCCTTTGGTGCATTTACTTGTGTTCCCCATGCAAGTCTTGAATCCATTGTATATTAATGTTAGCTGTGATGATGTGGCTCTGATTGCCCTTCACCTTTAATTCTTTTATTAAACATTTTACAGACTCCATCAAAATCCTTAAGTGCAAACAGTTATATTTTTATGGAAATATCCGTAGTTGTATCTGAGCTTACTGCACAGATTGCTGAAGATATATATTACAAAGTACATGGAGCTTTAAAGAAACTATATTTTATTAATAAATGAATTTTGGAAATAGCCATACTTGTCTATAATGTTTCTGAACAGATTTCTGAAAATATATATTATGAATCCCATGCAGCTTACATTGTGATAGATGGCATTTTCTTTTTTTTTCTTATATAATAACACAGTCAGTTTTATTCTATAATTGCCTTTACCTTGCTAGACAGATGCATGTATGTAAGACTATCAATGCATGAACTGTGATAGTCTTTCCAAAACTTTGTTAATGTACACTGCACTTTGACAGTGATTTCTCATTTTTTTATTTATTATTTCTGGGTTTCTTTAGTGTGTTGTTGCTACTGTGATACTCTCTTGTGTACCAAGGTATTCTCTGTTCATAGTGGTGCAAATGCATATCACATCGTTATCTGCAAATTAGCACTGATATCAGTGTAGTGCAATGGCATCCATGAGCTCTACAGAATCTGGCACTGGAGGTCTTAAGTCTGAGAGATTTATGGGATTACTATCCAGGATAGTAACAGAACTAGATGGGTAAAGAGAATATATTAGTAAAAAGCCAAAAATGTTAGAGAAATGAAAAGTAAGGTGGGATAGCTAAAGTCAGAACAAACAATGTTGACATTTATATCATAACATTTTAGACAAGTTATACTCAACTCTTAGATATAAATATTGCAAATAAGTAATAGTTTATTTTTGTAATTTTTTTAATTGCTGATTTTTCTATTTTGTGTTTGTTTTCTTCTCTTCTGATCTATTTTTCTTTCTTTTAGTACTGTGCAAAACTTAGAATATTATTGAAAAAATCTGTAGATCATAATATTGGATGTAGGATGCAAATGTTTTGGAAGATAATTCAAATAATAATAATAATAATGATATTTAAATAATGATAATTTCATAGATAACATAAGATTCTTAATCGGCAGTATGACCAAGCTAGAAAGCTAGAAAAACCCTCAGGTAAAGTAAATGTGCCATTTATCAGGCTCATGGAAAGGACAACGTGTGAATTTGGTGGTCTTTTTGCATATCAGAGACAGGCATTAATGTTTTTTATACTTGCACCATGGTACATGTATGGAATGAAGCTACAGGTACCGAGTTTATTTTTCTTGCTCTCTAATCACAAATTACTTAAAGGAAAACACCTAAAGCATATGTGAAACACAGTTTTCTGATATATCACGGGTCTTTGTGTTTCTTGAATCTCCTGATTGCCTTTGTGGTCTTCATGTTTACCACTGTCGTCTGGAGTACTGTGAGTGATACGATGTTAACAAAGAGCAGTCTTTCCACACAGGAATTACTATTATCCATATGGATATTTACTTCTAACTACAGCTGCAGTGTTAGTGAAGCATAATGTAAGTCAAAGTGAGGCATCAGGATATCTGAGTTTATGTCTAATACCTTTCTTTCAACTAGCACACATCCAAGACATAATACATACATGCATACAGGCTAAATAATGGACATCACAATTTATTTTATTTTGTATTTTCTTCTAACGCTGCAAAGTGTGGCAACTATATTACATTTCTGACATGGAGGTACAGCCCAATAGTAATAATCTTACTTCACAGATGGTTGTTTGTATCTTTAGGGATGAGCATTTTATAGGTTTATCGGTAGTCGCTGGACCTGCAGCCCTGAGAACAACTGAGGACCATTTAGGACCCTAGCCTAAATTTCTAGTGGTCCACAATCACAATCTTGTTAAGTGATTTACTCAAGTTCACACAATAGCCAAATGAGGACTGATGGATTAAAAGCTTGTACTACAGGCCATATGATGTCTGTATTTCTCTGGTGATGTTTAATATAAATATATAAATTATTAATTGAAACTATAAATACCCAGAACATGGATAAAATGTGCTGTGTACATCATTTAACCTTCTCTAAAAAGACTTTTGAAATTAAGTTACATTTTTGTCATATTGTTTGAAAACATTTTATAAAACAATCAAGCGAGCATATATGAATTATCATTCTCAGGCAAAACCAAGACTCTTAGAATTTTCATAAAGTTTTACAATTTAGAGTCTCTCTCTCAGAAGTGTATGCATCTAGCTACAGACAATGAATGCTCCGGCACTTTCCACTAATGAAAAAAAAAAAAACTGAAACAATGAAGTTACATTCTTAAGCAGGACACCCATTTAGCAAACCAGACATTCAGAAGAAAAAAATTATCATTTAACAAAATATTTAATCATACACTATAAGCATACCATTTTTTTATTTTAATTATGGAACATCTTATTCCACAACATAAATAAATAATTTTAAATCTGTGCATGGCATGGCTTATGTGGTGGGAGTATGTTTGGCTACACCCAAGTTCTTTGTCATCCATTTGTAATAATGCAGATAAAAGATTATATCTTGCAAAACCAGTATATCTGGTATAAAAGGCAGAATCATTTTATATGTCACGCAGCCAATGTCTGAAGACATTGTGTAATGTATCAGTCTTTCTTCCCCCAGGCTGTGTCCGTACTTATTATTCAAAAGGTTTTATCTTATTTCTATTTTACACACCGTGATCTTTTCTTTGAAATAACCAGGTTCGATGCCCCTCTCACTTACAAGCAGCAGAGTAGTGCAAAGTATAATGCAGGATGTGTAGCAGTTCATACTTGCCTATATTCTCAAAAATGGCGCAAAACTATATTCAGATGTAATTATCTTCTGTGCAGAAAGTATTTGTTCTCTTCATTTCTCCATGATGCTGCTGCACAGCAGAGTGGCCATGCACTGAATACTGATACTAAACTACTACTCTCTCTGACAAGAAAATAAAAAAAAGGAAAGCAAACTGTATACCACAGATGAAAGTAAGTAAAGGTAAAATAAAAGAAATTGCATTTCCTTAAAATTCTTCCTCTGTATTTAGTAGAAATCTGTGTTAATGGATACACATTCTTGTCTTTCTGTGTTTAAGCACCTTTTCCAAGGCAGACAGTGTAAATATTACGCAAAAAAAATTTAGGTTGCAGGACAAAATGATAGACATCTGAAATTAACCCAGTTAAGTTATGTTTGTCAAATGATCATGTACTAAATTTATAAATTCACATTGGGTGCATCTTACAGATATAACACATAACAAAAATAAATATGAGCAGTGAACTGAAATACAAGACTGAAGCAGATCTTCAAAACTAATGTGATCCCATCTCTGTAAACTCTAAGCATAACACTGATAAAGTAACAAATATTACCTCACCTTTAACACTGTTTATTAAAATCTACAATGTTGAAGTTTTTCTACTTTAGACATGGTACTATTATTCCGTTTAACAGACACTGTTATTGTCAGGTTTGTGAGTAGAAATAGTAGAAATAGTTTTCTTTTATTTAATATGTGTTGTGTATACTTATCTTCTCAGTTTTAGATACCATAGGTATTTAGTTCATCACTACAGTTACCCACGTTGAAATATTTATGTACAGAAAGTTCCCTGGTTTGGAGTTATTACGTTTAGAGCAATATTTAAGTGGTCAAGTACAATAGAAAACGCAACCTACTTCAGAGGTGAGAGTACTGAAACTGAAATCCACAGATCTTTATATTATCGGCAAAGATGACTCAGATAATTTTAATCAAACAATTAAAATATCCAGAGAAAAAACTACAGAACATGACACAGATGATCACAAAGCATCACAGGACTCTAAACAGAGTTACTCTTCAAAAGATTACAATTATTCACAGCATTAATTCTAAGATCACCACCTTATTTATTTGTATGTTTACTGATATTTGATAAACTGGTAGGCAGACTGGACCAAAACACTTTTCAGCAATAACACGAGCACAGAAATGCAAGCAGTATAAAAAAAATTAGCAGATATTACCAAGAATACAAAGTAATGCGTTACAGTTATAGTAGTACATATACATAGTTTTAAAAAATAGCATAGGAATGTTTGCTCTTTAAATCAAAGTAAGTAAAGCAGATTGTTTAACAGTGAGGATTGAATATAATCTGTCATCAATAATATGTGCAAATGAGTTGTGTGACTGGCTAAGTGCAGTACAATATTGGCTTTGTAGTGTTCTGTAATTGGTCACTGCCTTTGAACATTTGCATTCAGCATTATTGTGTACATGATGAGAGAGAGTTTTTCTTAGTTCCAGAAGAGAGTCTATACACTTTACATGCAGGGCTTTGTCTGGAAAATATATGCTCACCCATAGTTGTATTAAAAGGAGGCCTACTGTGGTTTCCCGCAAGTCTTTACATTTTTATCCGAGTGTACCTTATAAGAAGACTGTTTAGCCTCTTTTGTATGAGTTCAGGAATATCTTTTGTGCAAATACCATTGCTATAATAATAAAGGGTGAGTGCTGACCTATGCTAGAATAGTTAAATGCCTGAAATTCATTGGCCATATGGTTATTTTTTGCAAGATTATTCACTTGCATTTTTCAGGAAGTGGCAATCCCATAGCTGAGTTTGCATAATGCTAATGGTTACAGGGACCTATCTTTCGAGAGTCAGCCAAAATCCTGAGAAGAACTCTGAATATTAGAGGAAAGAGTGCAAAAGCATACAGGAACATCCCTGTCCACTGGACTGAAAAGGCATCTGTCTTTCAAAGTCAAAGTAAACTTTATTGTTATTCAGACTATACAAGTTGTGCATCACTGAATGAAATTTCATTGCTCCATCTCAAGACTTAGGCATTTCCACATACAGACAATCTGCAGTACAACAACTACTACTGACATGATACACAGTTATTTCCTTAAACTCTAACTATTATACATAGTAATTACACATACTATACTTTTCACAGTAGTCATTATTGCACAGTTTCTTTACAGCTTTTAGTTAGTGCACAAAAATGAATTTAAGACTCTCAGTGGAGTCATTGCACAGAAATATTATTGCACATAAAATATAAGGTACTGTGATTGAAAATTTTCAGCAGCCTTTTTCAGAGTTCAGAGATCAACATGGTGTGGAGTTAATGTGAGAAAAAAGTAGCTAAGTAGGACAAGTGAGCAACAGAAAGTGGTTCCATGGCCACTGTTTTTGGTCACTTCTGGTCTTCAGCCTAAGAGAAGTTTTTTTTTCTTTTCTTTTTTTTTTTTCTTTTTGGTCCTTTACTTTGGACTGAGGAGACACTGCCCTGAGGACTGGTCAGGGTGACAATTTACCTAGCTACTCCTCTTGTGATAAGTGAAAGACAATGTTGGACTAGGCACATTGAAAAGGACTTGCAGATATCAACAAAGTGACTGTTATTTTTCCAAGCATCTATGAAAAAAAAGGAAGTATAGTTAAAGACTGAATACAGAGCCAATTATCTTGACAGATATTATATCTGGCTAAGAGAAAGTTCATTGGTTGAATGTTCTTATTGTCTATAAACTGGTGCCAAAACTTTAGATTATTCTCTTTAAGATTCCACATCTTATTGATATTGATGGTATCTAGGCAATCTGGTGTATAAGCTATGGGAAATGTAATGAAAAAGGTGTTTTGTAGACTATAATTGTTGTCAATTATATTTTTGAAAATATAAAATATTTGGTTTATACCATGTGAGAAGTAGCTAAGTTTCTTATTATATAAGCAATATTCATGGAGTATCCAAAATATTTTGTTAATTCCAAAGGTTTCCTTAAACTGGGTTTCTGAGTTCTGAGAGGAAGTTATATGTATTCCATGTAGTTGTTTCCAGCTAGAGGTGCATATGGAAAAATTCCAGTGTAGTATTATGTTAATAATAAGAGATTTGGAATATAATTCTATGTTGGGAAAGCCAATCCCATTACTGTCCCAGTAATAGGCTATTACTGCCGTTTATAGGTTATTCTTGGTTTCTTTGGGAACCATAGAAAAGTTAGTAATAGGGAATCTATTTGTTTAAAGAATTTTTTAGGAGGAGGTAAAATCAATGATTGTATGTAAAACAAAATCTTGGGCAAAATAATCATTTTTATTAATGTAAGTCTGTCTTCCATGGTGAAAAACATTTTGTTCCACTTTTTAGTTAAGTCACTGATTATGGCTACCAGTTTAGTGAAGTTAAATTTAATAGTCTCATTCCACTTATTCTTAATATTTATTCCTAGATAATCTATCTTATAATTTTTCCAGTTGAATGTATTGCATTTTTGTAAATTGCTATTTATTTTCTTATTGATTAAAAGTGTTTTGGTTTTATTTTGATTAAAATTGAGCCCTGAGATTTTTCCAAATAGAGTTATGGCATTCATAATATGTTGTAAAGAGCCTTCCATGTCATTGGATGTCAATAGAGTATTGTCAGCAAAAAGCTGAACTTTTGGACAGTATCTCCAAATAACTTGAAATCCTTTGATATTTGGGTTATTTCTAATAAATGAAGCAAAAGGTTTCACTGATAAAGCAAAAAATAATGGGGATAGAGGGCAACCTTGTCTAGTTACTTTATGAATTTTTATTGGGGATGATAGGCATGAACCACTCTTAACAAATGCTTTAGAATCACTATAAATATTTAATATCAGGTTAGTGAAATCTGAAGTAAAATTTAATTATTTAAAGATTTTTTGTAAGTATGATCAACTAAGGGAATCGAACACCTTATCAATATCCAGACTAATAATAGTTAATTGTTTCTTGGTTTTGATTGCAATGTCTATTAGAGATAGTAGCTTGATAATATTGCTGTGCACTTTTCTATGTAAGATAAAGCCAGTTTGATCAAAGTGTATTAGATTGGGTAATATATTCTTTAGTCTTTTGGCCAGGATAGACATGAATATTTTATAATCGATATTTAACAATGATATGGGTCTATAGGATGCACATAGTTGGGGGTCCTTACCTTGTTTCAGAATGGGGGAAAGTATTGAGTACTTCCACGAGGGAGGGAAAATTTACTCTTGTTTAACCATGGAGAAAGTGTTTAATAATAACTTTATTGTGTGCTCTGGAAGAATTTTATATATTTCTGGGATTATCCCATCTAACCCTGGGGCTTTATTATCCTTCAGATTTTTAACTTGTACTTTCACTTTTGCTAAGGTTATTTATTTATTTAGGGTACTATTTTGTTGTTTTGATAGTTTAATCTTGATATTTTCTTGCAGAAATGTATCTACTACATCATCTGACTATAGTGGTGATTGCATGTCATTGATTGACCGATAATAATTTCTAAAGGCTTCTAATATACCTCCTAAATCAGTTGTTCTTTTTACTGTGTTATTATTCTTGTATTTAATTTCATTAATGTGATTTTGTTTATTAATTTGTTTGGATCTGATAGCTAGTTTATGTAAATGTCTGGGGTTTACTGAATAGGAATGTAGTTTAATCTTTTCTAAGCTTATAGCAACTTTATGATTCAATATTTCTAAATATTTGTGGTTTAGCTCAGAAATTTCAGTAAGTAGTGCTTTATCATTTGATTTTAAATTCAGTTTCAACTTATTTATTTTGGCTTGTAAATCCAAAAGTTCATTGTCCCATTCCTTTCTCCTTTGAAAATATCAAGCTTTAACTCCACTAAAGATGTGAACTTTTAATGCACTCCAGAGTATATTTGTTACTTCACCATTATTGTTGTTTTCCATAAATGCATTTATTTCTTTTAATAACCACTCCTTATAACCTTTTAACTTAGCAACATAGGCTGGGATTCTTTGAAACATTATCATATCATCTTTGTTCACAGTCAAGCTGAACAAAAAGTCATTGTGGTCAGACAGTGGACATGACTGTATTACAACATCACTTATTTTAAAGAGTGTTAGACACAAAAATCTTATCAGTATTAGTTTGCCTGCCGAATCAGAAAGAATAATGCATGTATTGAAGTGAATTTTGAACTCTTAAATTATGTATGTCTCTAAAATTCATTGAGGTTATAAAACTGTTTACCTTTTCAGCTTGTGTCATTAATTTAACCTTACTGTTTTTAGAGGTTATTGATGAATGGATGGGAAGTAGAAAATTCACCCCAGGAATCACTCCAGTGGCTTTACTCGACAGAGGCACTGGGAACTAAGGTTGGAGGCACGATGCCAGGGTAATCCTATGGGCTTGGCTTGTAAAGGCTCCAGGGACATTTGCCTAGTACACACCTATGAACCTATAAACTTCACACTCACCCACTATAATGACCTGCAGTCCCTCACTGTATCACTTACCACTACCTTTCCCCCAGCCACCTATCCCCATCCCCAGTCATTTATAGACAATCCTTCACCCAACTTATCTAATTCATTTATCTTGACTCCAGATCCAAAAAACAAACAAGTCTCAAATTCCACACCCTAACAATGCTATAACTCAAAACAATCATCACCATAGTAGCCCAGTTATTACTAGGAGGCAATATCCACCCCAATCCTGGCCCATTGACAACTTCAACTGACACCTGTAATTCCCACCTCCCATTCAAACATAAAACCACCAATTTATTAATACTCAACTTGAATATTCACAGTATTATGAACACAATCTTCACTCTACTATCTTCATTTATAACCCTGATCTAATGTTCATTACAGAGACGTGGCTTAAACCACATATCAAGGATAACCACATCCCCCCCACCTGGATACAACATTTTGAGGGCTGACAGAGCTAACAAAATAGGTAGTGGCATTGCCCTACTTTACAAAACTAGTTTAAAACTTCAACTTCTACAAAATCAATCCCCAGACTTCAAAAATGCAGAAACAATATTCACTAAGCTCTACCTAAACCAGCACAAACATCTAAACTTACTCGGGCTTTACATACCACCAGGCGATAACCTGACCACCCTAGAATACATTCTACATTGATCGTCCCATTCCTTTCCCCATGAAACTATAGTCCTAGGCAATGTCAACATCGACTGGAACTCTATACACTCTTTAACACCCACTAGCCATATTAACCTTTATAATTTCACCCCACTCATACATATATCTACTTGCATCGATAAGCCTATCAAAAGAGAATCCATATTAGATTGGATCCTCACAAACCAACCCAATACTGCCCATCAGTGTGGTACACTGCCTGACTCTCTCAATGACTACAACCCCACATTTATCCTTAGACACAAACTAAAACCTAATAATTCTCCCTCCACACTACAAATCTGCTCCCAGAAAAACTTCCCTACAGATCACTCCTTAGAAGCCCTAACATCTTCTAACTGGTCTCCTATCAAAAGCCTCCCACTTGGGGGGGGGGGGGTGGAGCCTACATGGCCAACTGAGAGCAGTAAATTTTCAGAGCTCCATAAACCAGTATAATAATATAGGAAAATGTTATTATTTTCAAGTTTAGAATGTCAGAAATCTATAGATAAACTACTAAACTACATAAATATCAATTTTGGTGGAGATATACAAACAATTTCCTGTCAAGTAACTTGGAGATATAGTGAGTCACTGAATATGAATAACTCAAGGAATTCTCATCCAGATGCTGCTTTGAAAACAAACTGCAATTGATGACATCTACCTTACAGGAACTGTCTTTGAAGATGGATGGCTTTAAAAATGCCTTAGAAAACCTCAAATTAAATTCTCAAAAACAGACTGATACTCTTAAGGAATTATTACAGAAACACCATACAAAAATAACAATATAGAGACTTCTCCAATTAATATTGAAGGGAGTGTTAAAGAGGAAGAATTCCAAAAAGAACTTCTGCTTAAACAGAATACATGTCTGCTTAACAAAATAGGTGACTTAGAAAACAGGGAAAGGAGAAACAACATAAGGATCTTTGGTCTGCCTGAAAACACTGAAGGAGAAGACATTATTTCATTCTTAACAACCTGGATGCCTGAATCTTTAGACTTGAAAGAGGGACTTTCATTTGGTATTAAAAAGGCAAATAGAAACTGAGAAAACCTGCTTCTAACTCAACAAATACTCCACCTAGATCCATAGTTATAAAATTTCTTTCATTTCTGAACAAGAAACTAGTATTAAAACCTGCTTGGAGAAAATTACCCTTAAAATGCAATCAAAGCCTGATAAGGTTTGACAATGATTATTCTCCCAGAATACTAGAACAAAGGAAAAAAGTCTGACCAATAATAAAACTGTTGAATCAAAACAACATTAAAGCACAGCTGGCCTTTCCGGCTAAGATAAAAATATTTTTTGCCAATGAGATGAGAACCTTTAATGACTTAGAAGAAGCTACTATATTAATTAAAAACAACAACATTCACAGCAAGATGTTCTCTGGTTCGATCCTTGGCTGGGGTATCTTCTGGGCAGAGTCTGTATGTCGTCTCTGTGGTTGTGTTGGTTTCCTCTGGGTGCTCCGGTTTTCTCCCACATCCCAAGGACATGCTGTAGGTGGATTGGACACTATATTGGCCCTAGGTGTGAGTGCGTGTGTGACTTCCGTGGAAGGCTGGGCACCGAGCTGGCAACTCGACACCATAAAATTCCACTGCAAATCATGAGCAGGCAGATGATCTGCTGTGGCGACCCCTAACTGGGAAAAGTCAAAAGAAGAAGATGAAGTGTCTGATGCAGAAGAAATGGAATGGATGGCCCCCACTCTTAAAAGAATAAAAGAAACAAATCCTTGGACTGATCTATGAAAAAGAAACAACAAACTGATTTCAAGATAGCTGTCCCCAAAAAAAAAAACTCTTACAACTACATCTCTCAAAGTATCAACTGATATGGTACATCACTTGTCATCTGTTTTTATTTAAAAAGAAAGAAAGTTTTTTTAAACAACTGAGAAGCAGTAATGATTTATTCAGAATGTTCAAAGAGTCTAGTAATTCTTCCCAAACAAAGGTAGGTCAAGATGGGTTACTATTTACATTATATATAAGCCAAACAAAACAACATATAATACAAACATAGAAGTTTCTTTTCCCCTACTTGTACTCAATCAATACCTATCTTGTTCATTTTTCATTGATTTTACTTATAATAATTTAAGTAATTAATTAACTAATTCAACAAGGTACCATTCATCAGAGTTCAGACTCAAATGTAACAAATTAACATTGTATATAATAGCAGTAACAGTAGAGTGTTTTGAAAAAAAATGCTGTCATGGAGACTAATGCCTTCTTCAGTTAAAGTATGATTTAGAAATGTCATGTATATCCTTGTTAAATAATAGTAGCAAGCTCTTAGTGCAAATGTCATTATTTTGTCTAAATATAGTTAATATCAATTATGGCAGGTATCACAGCTACGAGTGCTGTTTGATCAATCCTGATATGGTGTGCGTGAATGAAGCTGTGTCTGGTAGCTAGTACAAATGTCACTATTATTCTGTCTAAACATAGTTAATATCAATTATGGCAGGTATCATAGCTTTGAGTGCTGTTTGATCAGTCCTGATATGGTGTGCGTAGATGCAGCCATGTCTGGCAGCTAGTACAAATATCATTATTATTCAGCAAAAAACATAGTTAATATCAATCATTGCAGGTATCATAGCTTTGAGTGCTGTTTAATTAAGCCTGACATGGTGTGTGTGGATGCAGCTGTGTCTGGCAACTGTTGTATGTTGCCATTTGTGTCTCCAGGAAGCTGTGGGTTGAGGCTTGTGATCAAGGTTTACTGATGCTTGTGCATTAGGAAGAGGCATTTGGTGTTTTAGCCTGGATGCAGTGGAAGGGGGTACATAAAACTGTGATTTGGGATATATTGGCAGATAATAGTTTGTTTATACATCTGCTGAGTGAAAGGTAGGAAGGCTGGGCTTGTATAGGCCCCAGGGCCAATAGCCTAGTACCTACCTATGTGTTATCTCTAGTTGTGATGGCTTGTTGGGAGGTTTTTTTTTTTTTTTTTTTTTTTGTTCTGTTTGCTCTCCATTCTTTTCCTGGCTACTGCCTCAAAGAAAGGGAGGAAATTTAGGCTTGAAGTTGCAGTGAAGTGAATCTTTGCTTCAGGGGCATTGTGAGCCCCTGGTATGCAGTACACAGACACACTAACAGAAACAGATGCTCCCAAGTTGCTACGGTAACAGAGACAGAGTGATGATAATGCTTAGCTCTGAGATGATTCTCGGCAATGAAGTTTTTGGTGTAAAAAAAAAAAAAAAAAAATATATATATATATATATATATATATATATTAAAGGGGCTGTTTTAAACCACATGTACAAATGTTGATGGTCAACCAACCCTTCATTTAGCTCATTAAGTTGATTTTTGATTAAAAAAATAAGTAATAATAAGCGCAATTTTCTATTTAAAATGCATTTTGGTTCAAACACATTAAGGAATTACATAAGAGTGGAAGTCTGGGTTACTGTGAAAGACTAAGAGCACTTGGTATTGTGCAGTACCCTTTGCAGTGGTCTGGGAGGTGAACTTGCTCGGACGTGTTGGGCGCATGGGGATAGCTGATTCTAGGGGTGTTTGGGGTTGGCAGGAAGTGCTAGAGAGTCATCAGATTTCCTTTGTGGAAATATCTGTGGGAATGGAAGGTGTGTTGAGTGGTTCACTGGCAGAGTGGCCACTGAATGGAAGAGGCTGGTAAAATGGAACAGGACAAATATTGCTTTGGATATTTTAAGAACAGCCTGGAAATACACCACACAAACTAGTGAATGGTATTCTGGCAAAACTAGATGGGCATCGTTGCCCATGCTTGAAGTACTGATATGTGTGTATATAGGTTCAAAGGTTCATAGGTAGGTACTAGGCTATTGGCCCTAGGGCCTATATAAGCCTAGCCAAAAAATATACCCTGGCTTTCGCCACCCAAGAAAATTATTTTCCTGTGCCCCAGTCAAGCAGACCCACAGAAGTGATCCATGGGGTGAATTTCCCATTTACTATCCAATCATCAAGATTTTTCTTGAAAAGTGCTAGTGAGGAGCTCTGTTTGACATAGATAGGTAGTCTGTTGCAGAGTATGGGAAGTCTCTGGGACAGGAATCTATCCCTCCAGCATGTTCTGTAAGGATGGAAATATACTTATAACAAATAAGAAATGAAAAGGGTCTCATAATTTAAAGACTATGGACTGTATAAACATGCTTGGAAGGAGCTAATAATAAGAATAAACATTACAGCTTGTGGTCTCTCAAATAACTAAGCAACAGCCAAAAAAAACCGCACACAATAGTTATGCAATGTATAATTTTAGTAAATCTAGACATAAAATATATAATCATCATATAAGATGAAGCAGTCTGCTGAATTTAGATATTAAAGACAGGATTTAATAACATGGGCTTGTGAATAATAACACTACTGTCTTAACTTGTCATAGCAAGTGGTTACCAAGGTAATTAATGATTTATACATGACATCAAACTGACAAAGTTGTTCAAGAGAAACAATAGAAGCCTGACCTTGAAAGGTCACAGAATGTTGTTGCTGTCTTTCGGCTTTTCCCAGTTAGGGGTCGCCACAGCGGAACTCCGGTCCGCTAATGATTGGCAGTAGATTTTCACGAACGCCGAGGTGTCAGCTTGACGTTCAACCTTCAACGAAGGCACGCCTATTTACGCATGTCTTTCGAACGCCCACCCAACAATGGGGTGGACATGCAGACTCCACACAGAAGGCACTCCCTGCACTCCAGCTGAGAATCAAACGGGAGAACCTCTTGCTGTGAGGCAACAACGCTACCGCTGCACCACCGTGGAAGTCAATGTAACAATCATATTCTGAACAAATTGTATTAAATTGACAATAGACACTCAGTTTAATAACATGGGCTTGTGTATAATACCACTACTCTTTTAACTTCTCATAAATGACATACACTATATTGAACATCAAGGGGAAGCATGATGATTTCCTCATATAAGTAAATGTGCATAACAAGTCATACAATTGCTTTAACTTGAATTACGGTTTTGTAACCCATCTTGACCATACATACTACTTAAGCTGTTACCAAGCTAACTAATGTTTTATACATCAAACTGATAAAGTTGTTCAAGGGAAACAGAAGCTTGAACTAGGAATTTCACAGAATTTAACAATCACATTCTGAACAAATAGTATTAAATTGACAATATTCACTAAGATTAACCTTTGCTGATTATGCAAAATAGAATGTTGCCATTTAAATCTAAAAAAAACTTTCAATATATGCCATAAAATGGCAATTTATAAATATGGAAAGGGAACTTGTAATCATTAATCACAATAAGTGAATTTGTTGTTTTTAACCTATAATTTCACTCATTTTATAATAAGAAATGACAGATATGAAAATCCTTATGTGTAGGAAATGGGGGGAAGAAGGACGCACTGATAACTAATATGCACTAACTTTCATCAATGTTCACATAAAACAAACTTGATGCTTTAAGGAAGTTATCAACAAACAAAGTGATTACTTAAATGCTGGCAAACAATGAAATATAACTTCTGATATATCCAGTAAAATACATTGTATTATAGACATTAGGTATAAATATTATTACCATCTATTTATATTACATAATAAGTTTTGAAAGACTTCATCAGTAAGGGTGAATATGCTAAATAACTGTGTGCTATAATCTTTTACTGAGGTTTTGTATATGATACATCCTACTTTACTATGAGTGAATTGCTTGTCTTCTTTTATGTAAATGTTAATTGCTTATACAATGAGTAGACATTTATATTGTATTAGAATTCTGTCTAATTTACAATAGTACTATATCTATTCAAAATAATATAAATATTGACTATTCCTATTACAAATATTCTCCATATGATAATTCAATTTATGGAGCCAAATGTTCTGGATTGTCAAGGTATGAGTTATAATCTGATGGATTTAGGTTTATCCATCAGATTAGAAATTATTTTCATTCCATGGCTAGTGTGGATCTTAGTGCATATACTTTAAACATACTTAAAACATATACTTTACTTAAAACTACTTAATACTACTTAGTACTTAAAACATATACTTTATAGTTATCAGAGGAAAATATTTAATAGTCACAATAAAACAAAAAATACATTGTCTAAATAACCTAAGATGGATTTAACTTTATTATCTTTAAATACCAATGGCTTAAACAATCCAAGCAAAAGATCGAATCTAATGAAATATTTAAAACTGAACAAAGCACAAATTGTCTTCCTTCAAGAAACTCATTTCAAAACAAATGACAATTACACATGGAATCCTAGAGAATATATGATACTGATGCAATCCACTTATAAGACAAAGACAAAAGGAATAACAATTTTATGGAAAACAAATGTGATTAACCCAGAAATCATTTATAAGTATGGAGATAAAGAAGGCCTTATGGCATTAGTAATAATTAAATACAATAACAGAATATGGACTCTAACCAATCTATACTGGTCCCCAAGCATTGGAACAGGAACTGTTAAAAAACACTTGGATTTCATTTCCAATAATTCTAAAGACAACTCAATATTAGGAAGAAATTTTAACTGTATATTCTGATATTTATGAAACTACAAATAAAAGACTGTGGCATACATCTGCTGTATCAAAAGTTTTAAACAAGTGGGTAGAATCATTTCATCTAGTAGACACTTTCAAATTTAAAGAGGATAAATATTTGTTGTTTTCCCATCAAAATCACAGATTTGGTACCCAAACTAGAATAGATAAAATATTTGCTGCCCGTGATTAATTTCTCAATCACTCCCTGCCCCTTTTCAGACCACAATTCATTGATACTAAAACTTCAAAATGGGTACAAGTCATTAATCTTTAACTCCAGAATTCCAGCATATATAGCTAAAATTAAGGAGTTCAAACCCTAGTTATTATCTGAATTACAGTTATTCTTAGATGTTAATTACATCACAGAGATAAATACAATAATTATATGGGACTCATTAAAAGCTTACATATATGGTAACATCCTAACTTGGTATACAAAAATCAGAGAATGGGATTCTGAATTGTTAGATCTACAATCCAAACTTTTGTCAGTAAAATCTGAAAAAAATCAAAATCATTTGGAGATGAAAAAGAAATTAGAAGTATTAAACAATAAATACAATTAAATTCAAACACAGAAAACAAGTTTAGCTTTAGAAAAGCTAAAAATTAATACCTTGGCCACTGCTCCCAAATAGCTACATAATTTATCCACTAGAATCAAAATACAATCAAAAGCTAATAACGCTTAAAAGTATCTTCCATGAAAAGAAAGGGAAAAATGTCTCAGATATAGGTGACATTCTTGATGCCTATAGAAATGACTATATGGAACATTTCCAAAAAGAAAATATACATATTGATCAATTAAATTTAGATGAAAAATGTTCTAATATAAAAAATACCAGAAACATTAAACTAGATCTGCAAGCACCCATATCCTACAAAGAAATTACAGATAAAATAAAAGAGGATAAAAATAATAAAGCTCCAGGTAAAGATGGCATCATTATGGAAATATATATACTTTTTCCTTCAAAGATGCTATCCCTCTTCCATAAAACTATATTAGTAATTCAGTCACAAGCTTTAATTCCACCCTCTTGGAGATATTCCTTAATCACACCAATCCTAAAGGAAAACAAATTCCCAAACCTCTGTACCACATATAGACCTATATCATTATTAAATACTGGCCATACGATATTTATGACAATATTAACTAACAGAATGAAAATACCACTATCCAAAACAATAAATAATATTCAAACTGGATTTATGTTTCATAGACACACACATGACAATATTAAAATGATAGTTTCTCTTATAGATTATTTTAATAAAGAAAATAAACACTCATAATTGGCATATATATATATATATATATATATATATAGAGAGAGAGAGAGAAGCCTTTGATTCCATAAGCTGGGGCTATTTATTCAAAATCCTAATGCTGTTTGAATTTCCTGCATTTTTTGTTCATATCCTAAAGAATATATATACAAATAATTTAGCATATGTCATGTTAGGTCCTTTTACTTCTGAATCTATACAAATAACAAAAAAGCACTAAACAAGGATGTCCCATGTCACCAATTCTATTTGCTCTGGCTATTGAAATATTAGCAGATTTAATTTGCAACAATATAAAATTCAAAGGAATAGATGTTTATGAACAATACAATTCTAAAGTAATGCTATTTGCTGATGACATATTACTAACATTATCTAATACAAAAGAGACATTAGAAGAATTAGATATATTAATTGACAAATTTCATATGACTTCAGGACTCCATTTCAATAAATCTAAATCAAAATGTTGATTTTTAAATTAAAAAAGAACTGCAGACTAAGGGGGATCACGTCATAGGGAAACAAGAATCTTTCTTAAAATATCTAGGAATTGGGTTATGCAAGGATAATAATGAATTAGTCTCAAAAACTACAATAATATCATCAATACAATTGAATTCTCTGTGGAAAAATAGAAAAACATAATATTAATATTTGAAAATAGACTACAGTTAAAAATGGTTTTGCTGCCCAGGTTCCTATATATAGCCTTGGCAATACAACTGTTACCAGAAAGGAGTATACTTAAAGAAATAAATTCATGCCTTTAAAATTTGTATGTTTTTTTTTTTTGGTTTCCAAAAGAAACAGAACACCTTTAATACTTTATATCAGACCATGGAAACAGAGAGGATTAAACTTTAATGATATAGAAACATATATAAAAGAATCAATATCTAAAACAATCTCAGACTGGATAAGTCCAAATTACTCTGCAAATTGGAAAGAATTACTAACTGTAATATCAATAAATGAATTTGATTTACAAAAAAAAAAAAATTCAAATAGATAAAATCAATTTGCCATGGCACATATTATGTATTAGTATGCAATATAACATAACGAAACCCACTAAAACTCGTATTATTAATTATTACATTGACTCATTTAGTAAAATTATTAATGCAAATATAGATTTAAAAATCTAGTTTCATCTTATAACACCATTTATAGACACAAAGAAATGTCCACATAAAATATATAGAGAAACTATTAATTCCTTGGAACAGGAAGGATTTGTTTGTTGGCTCCAATGTATCAAAGAACTAAAAGTTTTAGATATGCAAGAAATAAAAACAACATACAAAATTCCAAAACAGGACTGGCTAACTTTACAGAGTATTCTGTCATATTTGCAAGATTTAAGTAGAATAATTAACAATTCATTATTGAAAGAAATACCTCAATT
Source organism: Protopterus annectens (assembly GCF_019279795.1). Classification (NCBI taxonomy): domain Eukaryota; kingdom Metazoa; phylum Chordata; order Ceratodontiformes; family Protopteridae; genus Protopterus; species Protopterus annectens. Next base: position 1,926,007,607 of record NC_056729.1, on the reverse strand, counting down.
TACAAAATACATATATGAAATCATATATAATGACTTTGACGTGGGAAACAGTATTTCAAAATTTTACAAAATATTGATAAATTATAAAACAACACTCAAAGTCTCATATTGGAAATATATAACAAAAGGACACTCAATGCAGTTAACTGAAGATATTAAAACAAATATATTATTATCGATAAAATATACATCCTTTACACAATACTGGAAAGCTTTTAATTGGAAATGCTTGCACAGAACATTCTCAACCCCAGACAGAATCAATAAAATGAGTTCTTCTATAACAGGAATATGTTGGAGATGTGAGCAAGTACACAATGCAGATTGGAACCACATTTTCTTTTATTGTGTTAAAATTAAGCCATTTTGGAATGGTATTAATAACTTTCTACAAGCTTTATTTAATTAATCATTTTATTTAACTAAAGCTCTTGTATTATTAAATGTGAACAGAGGTCCTCATTTGAATAGATCAAACATGTATCTAGTATGGACTATACTTGCAAGTTCAAGGAAGTGTATAACAAGAAGATGGAAAACAAACACAATACCAACTTTGAAAGACTTATACAGCCTACTAAAGACCACAGCATTATTGGAAATTAAAATTAAAGAACTAAGAATTTATTTTATTTTTATTTATTTTACATTTGTTGACCGGGCTAGTCTAGCTGGATATATGTCCATTTTCAGTAGAGGCCCGGGGAGAAAAGCTCCAAGTGTAGATTACAGATATAAAAAAACATATAGGAAACAGAACATAGACATTGTTACATACAATTTTACATAAAAAAGCAGTAAGTAGGGAACATTAATGTAAAAAATGCAAACCAAAAATTTTTTTTTTTTTTTTTTTTTTTTTTTTTTTTTTTTTTTTGAAAGCATACATATAAAGTTACTGTAAGAATAGATAGGATAGGAGAGGAAGGAGTGAGTTAACCTGGGTTGGTGCAGGAGCATAGCCAGTGTTTGTTGAGATGATTTTTTATTTGTTTTTTAAAAAGTGAGAGAGCACAAAGATGTGATATCAGAGGCTAATTTATTCCACATTTTTCCAACAGAGTTGGAAAAAAGGCAATCCCCAGCTGAATTTTTAGGTTTGGTAATATTTATCAGTAGCTTGTTGGAAGAACGTAGATGCTTCAGGTTATTGTAAGGTGAAATGAGGTTAGTGAGTATGGGTGTTTTAGTTGGTTGGTATAGGATTGTATGAGCTATTTGGAATTGTTGAAATAGGAGTTGGTTAGGGAGTTCAAGCCAACCTAGTTCTATTAGGTTCAGGCAGTGGTGAGTTTTAAATGGGGTTCCTGTTGCAAATCGAGCAATATTATGGTAAGATTGTGCTAGTTTATTGATATTGTTTTTGGAAAGGTTAGTGAATATAGCAGATGCATATAGTAGAGAAGAGGTTAGATGGGATCTGGCTAAGATTGTCTTTGCGTCTGGTGAAAGGAAGGCTTTGATTCTGTAAAGGGAACCTATTTTCTTATTAACTAATTTGATAGTATTGTTGATGTGTGTATCAAAGCTGAGGTTGATATCAATGGTTATTCCTAGTAGTTTGGTAGTCATTTCTGGGAAAATAATGGTGTTGTCAATGGAAGTAAGAGTAAAGTTAAGAGGGGTAGATCTATGGGAAGGTGAGAATAATAGCAGTTTGGTTTTTTTAGGGTTGAGCAGTAGGCAGCGATCAGTGAACCATTGCTCGACAGTAGTAAAAGCCTTTTGTGTGATAGACTGTAGTTCAGTTTGTGTATTGGCAGAGCAGATAATAGTTGAATCGTCGGCATATTGTATGCAGATAGTGTTTGGGATAGCTAGATGGAGGTCATTTATAAAGATAGAAAATAAAAGCGGGCCTAGGATAGAGCCTTGAGGAACTCCCAATGAGATGGGGAGTAGACTAGATAAAGTATTTTTCCAGAGAACTGCTTGCTGACGTTTTCTAGGTAAGATGTAAACCAAGTTAAGGAAGGAGGATCAAGTGAGAGTGATTTAAGAATATGCAGAAGAAGTTTATGGTTAACCATGTCAAAGGCTTTAGATAAGTCTATGAAGACTGAAGATGATAGGATGTAGTTATTCCGGTTACAATTAATGGAGTTGGTAAAGGAGAGTAAGGCTGTAGTAGTACTATGTGAAGGTCTGAATCCATGTTGGCAGTTAGCAAGTAGATTATTGTGTAGGAGGTGGTTAAGGAGTTGTTTGTGAATACATTTTTCCATAATTTTAGCTATAGGTGATAAGAGTGCTATAGGACGGAAATTAGAGAGGTCGTTGGACTTACCCCCTTTGTGTAGTGGGATGATATAAGATATCTTCCAAATAGATGGGAAAATTCCTTCCTGTATAGATCTATTAATTAGTATAGAGATGGGATAGGCAATAGTTTTAGCAGATATTTGCAAGTATTCTGCAGGAAGTTTGTCAGCAGAAGGAGTGGTGGGTTTTAGCTTTTGAAGCAGTGATAAGATAAAGGAGGTAGATACAGGTTGCAAATGAAAGGAAGGAGGTAGCTTTAAAGTAGGGAGGGTAGTTTAGAGGTATCAGGAGATAGATGGCTAGCAAGAGTTTGGATAGTATTAGTAAAAAATGAATTAAAGTCATTGGCTGTTTGTGTGGGATTTTCTGGGTTGGAGCCCTCAGGGGTTGGTGTGATAGACTGGCCAGGGGATAAAAGATTATTGATGCTGGACCAGAATCTTTTAGGTTCCTTGTTGGGGTTTTGTTGGAAATGTTGGAAGTAATTCTTTTGTCCATTAGGATGGCTTTTTTAGTACTGTTTCTAAGTTCTTTGAAGTTTTGGTGATCTGTTGGATTCTTGGTGGCACGCCATTTTGCCCAGTATTTGTTTCTAAGGATAATTTGTTGTCGGGTGGTTTTGGTTAGCCAGGGTGCTACTTTAGCATTAGTTCTAATAGTACGATTTGGGGCATAGTGGTCTAGGATAGATAGGAATGTGGAATTAAAGTGTTGGACTGCTTTGTTTAGAGGGAGATGTTTTAGGGGAGACCAATTAACTTGAGTTAATTCATCAAGAAAGTGTTCATAGTTGAAATGTTTTTTTGAGCGAAGGGTTCTGTATATGGTAGGTAAAGTTAGGGTGGTTCTATGCCTAATGATATAGGTCAATGAGTGGTCGCTTAGTTCTTCAGGGAGAGTGCCAGATTGATAGGTTTGTTGAGGAGTATTAGTAAGAATCCAGTCTAAGATGGTTTCTTTTTTGTTGGTTTTATTTGTTCTAGTAGGGTTATCTATGAGTTGTGTGAATCCATGAAGGTTAATATGGGAGGTAGGGTTTGTTTTGTTACAGGAATACCAATCAATGTTAAAGTCGCCTAGGACTATTGTTTCTTGAGGGAGGTCTGTGTGGAGTGTGTTGAGTATGCATTCTAAAGTGTTAATGTTATTTCCTGGCGGAAGATAAGCACATATGATATTAATGGTTTTAGAACTATTGATTTGAAGTTTAGAGGTAAGGATTTCTGCATTGTTATCAGGGCTAAGAGTCTGTTCTATACTGCTAATTTGGATATAAGATTTGTGGAGAATTGCTATCCCCCCACCTTTTTTAGTAATACGATCGAGTCTAATGATGTTATACCCAGGAGGAGTGATTTCACTGTCTTTGATGGAAGGCTTAAGCCATGTTTCAGTTAGGCATAAAATGTCAAATTGATGGATTTCTAGTAGGGCATGTACTTGAGAGATTTTATTACAAATACTACGTATATTAAGATGGGCAATGTAGAGGGAGTTAGTTGGTCTAGTAGTAGATCGAGTGGGAGTTTTGTCTTGTTTTTTATAAGTATTTGAATATGTATGGTTTGGTCCAGGGTTTGGATTTATGTCCCCGTCCAGGAGAAGATGGAGATGTTTAAAATCTTTAGGTTTAAGAAGTTTGTATAAGTTGTCTATTATTTTTTAGATTTTGATTTGTTTGATTTGATGTGACAAAATTTGTGGTATTTGGTTGGAGTGTATTTTGCTAGAGTTGTAAGGTTTGGGAGGGGAAGAAGAAGGTTGATAGAGGTGTAGAGGTTTCTTTAGATGAAGTAGTAATATTAGGGTACAGTGGGTATTCATAGAAGGTTAGGAAGTAAGTAGCAATAAGACAGAAGAGAGATGAAAAGTAGACAAGAAGTTTTAGTTGTGTGAGTTTTGAGTTGTGTGCATTTTAGTAATAGGGAGGTGAGTGAGGGAGAGAAGTTTGTGTGCAATATGAGTAGTTTGAAAAAGTAGTTTGGGGTTGAGATAGGATGTTACAAATTAGTGGGTGTGGTGATTGGCAGAAGAGGTAGAGTGAATGTATGATGTGTAGCAATTTGATTGGGGTAGATGAAAGAGGGGTGTGGTTTCTAGAGGTATTAATGTAGGAGCACTGGGGGTGGGTGGGAATTGGGGGTAGGGTAGGGGAGCGGAGGTAGAGACAAGAGAGTGGACAACCAAGTAAGACAATCAGTAGAAAGGGAGTAATCAGAAGGTAAGTCTAAGAGTGGGAGAATGAAACAGTGAGGAAAAACAGGCCTAATCTAAGGTGCTTATAGATGGGAGTCTGTTGCAAGGCTACAGTAAGGTACGTGTATGTAAGAGTAATAGAGGGTAGTCAGTAAATCCAGGGGTGAGGATAGAGAGGTGAAGCTCAAAAACTAAGACCAGACAGAGTAGAAATCAGGGCTAGAAGTAGGGTCGGGAGGTCTAGTTAGGAGAGGGTTAAGATCAGGATGCAGAGCTGAAGAGGTAGTGCGCCACCTAGAGGCCAGAGGTATAGTTTCCACAACTCCCTCACATGCAAGGTAGGTAGGCTACAGGAGGGGGAAGTGGGCAACCTACTACGAACAAGAGAGTCATGGCTGTCTAGAAGGGGTAGATTGAAGATGAAAAAGATATAAAACACTAGTTAGAGGTGAGTTGTAGGCTGCTGGCTACCTGTAATGGGGAACTAGCCTAGCAAAGCAAGGTAACTTGTCAGGAGTTATCAGTAAATATTACTAGTTACAAGCTCAGTACATACTTCCACTGTTCAACAAAAACAAACAGATGGTCACTCAGGGAGCCCGAGGGTAGTTCCAAGGTCCAGATTTATGTTCAGAGAACTTCAGGAGGGTGTTATGTAGGTGTTAGATACTTGAGGTTCCCAGGTTCCACTGTTCAACAAAAACAAACAGATGGTCACTCAGGGAGCCCGAGGGTAGTTCAAGGTCCAGATTTATGTTCAGAGAACTTCAGGAGGGTGTTATGTAGGTGTTAGATACTTGAGGTTCCCAGGTTCCACTGTTCAACAAAAACAAACAGATGGTCACTCAGGGAGCCCGAGGGTAGTTCCAAGGTCCAGATTTATGTTCAGAGAACTTCAGGAGGGTGTTATGTAGGTGTTAGATACTTGAGGTTCCCAGGTCAAGGACCAGAACCCAAAGCAGAGCGCACAGCAGCCAAGTAGATAAAGGAGAAAGATGGCTTTATCCAAAGCCATTTATCAACAACCCTTGGGGAAAGGTCTTATCATTGATTGACACTATACAATAATTGATCAGACACTCTGATAATGGATTGGACATAGTTATAAAGTAACTGTATACATTAAGATCTGTTATATGGTCAGGCTAATGTAGATAGTATACATAGTTATTTAAAATGTTATGTATAAATACTATGGAATTCATTCAAATGTATTTGAAAAATAAAAAAAAAAATTGAGAAAAAAAAAGCCTCCCACTTGTCAAGGCAGTTAAATACTTTACCTCTATATTTCTAAATATCCTCAACCACCTAGCCACAATCAAAAAATAAATTAGGATACGTAGTAACTCTGCCCCCTAGCTACAAAAAAAATCACAAGACCCTTACTTAATGACAGGGACAAAGCTTGGAAAATCTGGTGACAACACAAGACACCCACAACTAGGCAAACCTCTCTTGAAATTCGAAATAAGGCAAAACAAAAAAAAGTTAAGATTGACAAACAAAATCACTACATTTCCCTACAAAGTAAGCTCAATTCCAACCCTCAAACATTTTGGGCTGCAGTGAACATCCTCCAGCCTGGACCCCCCCCCCCCCAGTATAGAAGGTACAAACTCAGATATAGCTATTAGCTTCAAAGAATACTTTACCACCACTATATTTAAACTCATAAACAGTACAAACATTCCCATCCTACCAGAAACCCCTAAGGCCCAAAGCAAAACACTATCCCCTTCTTTTACATGCCAGTACCAACTTCTATTGTCCAAAAATACTTAACTAAACTCAAACCTACCACCCTTGCAGCCAACAATCTTCCCCTCAGAATACCTTCTATTTGCATCCCAAGCTGTAGCTTACCCTGTCTCACTACTAACAAATAGATCCATTACTGAAAATACTGTCCCATCCTTGTGGAAGACCTCATTCATCATTCCTATTCACAAGGGTGGCCCCTCTACTCACCTCTCCAGTTACCGACCGATTGCGATCCTCTCACCCCTATCAAATATCTTAGAAAAGTGAATCCATCAACTCCTCACCCACCATCTCTCAAATAATCTCCTTTCCAAATCTCAACATAGATTTCAACCATCCCACAGTACCACCACTGCCCTAATTAAATTCACCAATACTATAAACTCAATCAGGAGCTAAGGCAACCTAGTCCCTGCTATTTTTCTAAACTTATCCAAAGCATTCAATACAGTTTCCCACAATAAACTCCTAACATACCTCTCTGACCTCAGCATCAACAACCCCACCCAACTCTGGCTCAGAAGGTACCTAGACAACCACCAATATTTTGTCAAATGGCTCAACTTCCTATCTCCCACACTTCCTGTCACACTAGGCATCTTACAAGGCTCTATTTTAGGCCTCCTTCTTTTTAACATCTTTATAAACCAACTTCACTTAGCAACCACTAAAGATGACATAGTTCAATACACTGATGACAAAACCCTGATCTCCTCTGCTCCTAGCATCCAACCTCTCCAGCGAAAAGCCCAATAATCCTTTACAGAGATAGAAAACTGATTAAGTAAGTCACAATTGATATTAAACCCCAAAAAACACAACGTATGTTATTTCACAAAATAAAGATCATAGACCCCAATGTCTCCATACTCTAAACCAACAAGACAATCATCACCCCAGTATCAGAGGCCAAACTACTAGGACTTACAATTGACCCACAACTAAGATACAACAGTCACATCTCCATAACTATCTCCAAAGTCCATAAAAAGCTAGGTACCCTATATCACTGCAAAAAGTAACTCACCTCCAAGTTGAGAACTGATATAGCCAGAACCCACCTGCTGCCTACATTACTTTATGCATCCCCAGTCGTAATATCATCATCATCATCATCATCATCATGGCAGGGCTAGCCACTCAGTGTAAAATATGGCTCTAAGTGATTCGGTCATGTTGACTAATGTCACCAAACATGGGCATGGGTAGTTACTGGTGATAAGTGGATTGAAGACCCGGCCTACTCTCACCCATGCCAGGGACCCTTTGCTAACAGTGGGAGGGGTATATGTGCCCATATTTGCCAGTGTGTACATGCCATAAAGCCCAGCAGCCCTGGGTCAATAAGCTATTGGCTGGCCAGTGTCTAGTTGCCCAGCCTGGGTTACCTGGGATAGCTCTGCTGAGAGAAAGCTGGACATAAAACCAACCAACCTGTCAAACATGAACTGAGAATTGCTACACTTAATGTAGGTTCACTGACAGGATGCAGCTTGGAAGTGGATGACATGATGATACGGAGGAGACTGGACATACTATCTATCCAAGAGACAAGATGGAAGGGCAGTGCAGCAAAGCCTTTGGGCTTGGGATCCAGACTCTTCTACTCAGGTAGGGGACAGGCTAGAAATGGTGTAGGAATTGTGGTGAGAGAGACACGTCAGAAGACAGTGAGGGATATCATCAGAATTAATGACAGACTCATGGCAATCAGACTCCAGTGTAATGATAGGGCAGTATTCATAATCTCAGCATATGCCCCACAACAGGGTTGTGATCATGAGTAAAAGACTGCATTCAGATAGCAGTTGCAGGACCTACTAGATAAAGTAAGACGACATGAATTGGTGTTGATAATAGGTTACATGAATGCACATATTGGAACAGACAGAACTGGATATGAGGACTGCTTGGGTCCACATGGAGGGGTAACAGGAATAAAGAAGGAGAAGCCATTCTAGACTTCTGTCTGGCAAATGGCTTGATAGTAGTCAACACATGGTTCAGAAAGAGAGACAGTCACAAGATCACATACAAGAGTAGCCAACATGCAACTCAGATAGACTTCCTCCTAGTAAGGAAAAGGCACTGGGGTAGAATCCATGATTGCAAAGTCATCCCCAGTGAAACAGCTGGCCAACAGCATAAACCATTAGTTGCCACAATCAGCTGTAAGCAGTGGTGAGCGAAGGCTTGAAGGTCAACAGAGACCAGGCTGACGACCCGGAAGTTGACTGGAGAGAAAGTACAGCAGTTCAAGGAATTACTTAAGACTCTAACACCCCAAGAAGAGGAAGAAATAGGTGGAGATGAAGTGTGGCCATGCCTAAAACAGCATGTGTTAGGACTACAGAAAAGATATGTGCCAAGCCAGGTATGGAAATAAGGTACATAAGGAAAGCTGGTGGTGGAATGCAGAAGTCCAGGAAGTCATCAAAAGAAAGGAGTGCAGGAAGAAATGGGAGATAAATAAGACTGACCAGGCTAGGAAGGAGTACTGGTTGGCTAACAAAGAAGCTAAGAAAGAAGTTGCAATAGCAAAGAATAGGGCATTGGAGGCACTCTACTAACTTCTGGAAAGTGACTCAGTAAGGGGCACAAAGAAACTATATCAAGTTGCAAGGCAAAGACAGAAAGATAAAGAAGATAGTCAGACACCTTTCATAAGAAATGCCAGCAACAACCTGCTCACCAGTCCACAGGACATCAAAGGCAGATGGAAGGAGTATTTCCAGCAGCTTCTGAATGAAGAAAACCCCACAGAATCTGTACTGCCTCAGAAACCACCTACAATGAGAGAAGAAGAGGAGCCCACCTTAGAAAAAGTAAGAACAGCACTAAGGAAGATGAAGTCAGGGAAAGCAGCAGGCTCAGATGAGGTCATAGCAGATATGATAAAGATGCTGGGTGAGATAGGGGAGAAATGGCTCCTAAGGGTACGAATAGCAGTGTGGAGAGAAAGGTATATCCCAGATGACTGGAGAATAAGCATACTCATGCCAGTGTACAAGAACAAAGGGGACATCCACAACTGTGGGCAGTACAGAGGGATAAAACTCCTACCACATTGCATGAAAGTTCTGGAGAGGGTGATTGATAAATGGATACACAGAGTAGTAGAATGTAAGAGGGGAGATGAGCAGTTTGGATTCAAATCAGGATACAGCACAACTGACCTGATGTTTGCCTTGAGACAGATACTTGAGAAGAAGCTAGAGATGAGGAGAGAGTCCAACTGGGCATTCCTAGACTTGGAGAAAGCATATGACAAGGTCCCAAGAAAGCTAATCTGGGAAGTACCGCGGTGGTTTGAAGTCCCGGAAACATTGGTAGAATTAGCGCAGGCTATGTACAAGGACCCAGTGACTCAAGTACGAACAGTATCCAGCCTGACAGAGGGGTTCCCAGTGGGAGTGGGTGTACATCATGGTTCAGCTCTGAGCCCCCTGCTGTTCATACTGGTGATGGACTACATTAGCAAACAGGTTGGAGGGGACAGATCAACAAAGCTGCTGTATGTAGATGATGTGGCAGTACAGGCAGACTCTAAGCTAGAACTTCAGCAAAGGATAGAAAAATGGAATGAAAACCTGAAGACACATGGGATGAAACTAAGCACAGACAATATGGTGGTAATGGCAACAAACTGGGTAACTCAGAAGAAGCTGAGAATAGAGAAAGAAGTGAAGATATTGGAACAGGTAAACAGCTTCAAGTATCTGGAAGGGGTGGTTGAGGAGAAAGGTAGTCTGAATGAAGAGGTCAAAGCTAGAATCAGAGGGGCTGCAGCCAAATGGCATATAGTATCAGGTATAGTCTATGGCAGAAGAATGCCAAAGAAGCCGAAAAGTAAGATGTAGAAGACAATGGTGCAACCAGTACTACTGTATGGTCCAGAAACCTGGGCAATAAAGACAGAACAATTGAAAAAGCTAGAGGTGATGGAAATGAAGTGCTTGAGAAAGGTGGTAGGATGCACACTGTGGAACAGATGAAGAAATGAGGACATAAGAGCAGAAGCCAAAGTAACTCCAGTTGCAGAAAAGATCAAAGAGAACAGATTATGGTGGTTTGGACACATTTGTAAAAAAGCAAAAGACAATGTGGTGAGGAAGATTTAGGACAGACAGGAAGAAGGTAAAAGGAAGTGAGGATGTCCAGCAAAGAGGTGAATGGATTGTGTGAAAGAAGATCTGAGACAATCAGGCATGAGTGTTGAAGAAGGCAGGAGTGTGGCACTAAATCGAGAGTTGGTGACAGTTAACATGATACCCCAACTCCATGTAGAGAAAAAAATGGGAAAAGGGGGCTGATGATGATGATATATAACATGTTTACTAATCTGCTACTATCATTTTTCACTTTGTAACCAAAATGTTGTTTATACTATATATATATATATATATATATATATATATATATATATATATATATATATATATATATATATATATATATATATTATCTACTATATATAGCATGTTTTGCTAATCAACTACTGTCATTTCTCACTTTGCAACAAAATGTTACCATTACTTTACTTTCTGTAATGTCTGGATCTTTTCTCTCCAGGCCTCCGTTGAAAATGGACACCAGTTGTCCAGTCAGATTATCCTGGTAAATAAATGCTAAATAAATAAATGATTTACTTAAATAACTAGCTATGTTTCTGGTGTCATTCTAAAGGGATCCAGTTCCTGTCAGCATGGGATGACACTGTGGATAGACCACTCTGCTTTCCAAAAGATGGACTTCACCTGGCACCTCTAGGCTTTTGGTTGATGGCTAAGGCACTTGTCTCCCCCATAATTCCTTTTTTAGGCAAGGTCGCAAAAACAAAGTTTCCAAAGTGAAAATAGCAAACACAAAGAAAGCAAGGGTCATGCTGTTAAATGCTATGAGTTTACATCAGAAACTGCACTCTCTGTAAGCACTCTTCTCCCTGTGAGATGCTGACTTCTGTGCAGTCACAGAAACCTGGTTCAAGGCCACAGTAATTACCTAGGCCTTGCAAGGTTACAATGCCTTCCACACCTTCAGACCACAAATTGAAGGTGCGTGAACCATAGGAGGTAGAGTATCTATCTTCATTGAAAATAATTATGTCTCTAGACTGGTGGGACAAGATAGCTCTATGGAGTTAATACAAGTCCAGTTTACCTTGGCTAAGAACCCACTTTATGTCAATGCCAGTTATAGGTCCCCTTCTATGAACCAAGAATGTCACACAGCCTATTTAGAACTACTTGGGACAATTAAAGTAGATGCAAACATCCTAGTCATGGGTGATTTCAAGTATCCCACCATTAATTTAGAAACTTATATGAGACCAAACTGACTCACACAATAGTTCCTGGACTTTAACTCAAATGCCCTGGAACAAATAGTGTACCACCACACAAGGGGCTCTAATATTTTAGACGTGGTCATCATCAATATGAGTGATAGTTGTCATGCCTTATGTGCAGGCCCTGCACTGTTTAAATATGACCATAAAGCAGTGTTTTTTGATCACCTCCATGACCTTGTGTAAGTACAGCCAGGATGATTGGATGGGAAATGGTAAATGTCTACCAGGGATTGTCTCTGCTTCTCTCCTGGACATGGGTAGTCCTTGCTAGACAAATTTTGGACATAGACATCCCATAACACAATTATTCTTTAATGAAAAGAAATGGGGAAGACAGGAAAGTGGTGAAATGTAGAGCAAGCATGGGAGAAAAACAAAGTTAAAGTAGGGCAGGAATGTGCAGGAGGGATGTAGGAAAAAAACATAGCTATCCATTTCTTCAACAGTAAAACATTATCATGTATGCAAAATATTAGCTGAATTTGAATTGTCACCTCCAGAGAGAAGGGTGGCCACAATACAAGCATGTTGTATAGCTAATTGGATCGAATCAAATGTGTTAAGAAGACACATGTGCGAAATGGAGAACTATGTATGGAACATTTTTTTTTTGGGACAGTTGCCCTTTTTTTTTTTTGGAGAGAGAGAGGAATGTTAGAGAAGGGATGTAGGTATGTCTGGGACAAGTAAGTTGGGTAGGTGAGGAAGCAATTTCTGACAGACAGGGCATACAAAACAAGACACAGGGATGGTGAAGGACACAAGAAGTGTGTGCGCACCATGGTTGAGGTGAAGGTGGGGGGGATGGGAAAATCGAGGTCCCATGCACATCAAGCTGGGTGACAGTGAGAAGTGAGTCTTCACCCACGGGATAGTCATCACTGTCACCCCACTGTACCATTAGTGGCAGTTCCCAATGTCTGAATCTCCTATAAGTTTTCTGAACCAGGGTGGAGAGCAGGCTCTCCATTTGGTGTAGGTGAGCACCCACAGTGCAGCACACAATCCTAAACACCATACCTAGCAGTTCTTTGTGGGTGACAAAATCACCTACTCTGGCACTGCTCCCGAAGGGAAACACGGGCCTATCCTCCAGGGTAGAACACCCTGAGGGGCCAGGTAGTGCAGGGGAAGCAGTGGGGCTGCTGCTAGGTTTCACACCAGATGTGATGGGTAGTGGTGCTGTAGCCAGTGGATTGGGGGCAGGATGATCCTGTGGGATTGGCCTAGCCCTCTGTACTTTGGGTTGAAAAAAAAAGGAAGATAAGGGTGGGGGTGACATAAAAAAGGGAGACAATTAGTAATTTCCTATGTGACATGCAAAGCATTGATAAAAATCATAGACTCTATTCTGTTACCTTTACTTTTAACACTACAAACTCCTAACGAATTTCATTATTCCTTTTAAGACTACCAAGATCATAACAGATGCACACTATAGTACATATTGCAGCCAGCAATCTTTGATTCATAGGTTCATAGATTAATACTAAACTAACTTCCCTTGCGAGTCATTTTAAGCCTAGCCAACTATCCCTTGTGAGTCTCAAACCCTGCATCCTGTGTTTGTAAGGCAAACACCTTAACCATTAGGCCACCCTCCCACCCATAGTATATGTACCCATGATGTATACATATATTGAATATATGCATGTTCCAGTTATACTGATCACAGTTTACAACAAGCCATTTGCGCCTCTGGTGTAGAGGGCTGAAATTACATTGCAATAATTGTGAAAACCTAACAGTAGTGTATAATTGGGAAGTGTGGTTTTTGAACCCACAGCTGCTGACTATTCTCTAATACTGTACTGTTATTTTGTCCTACAGACCACTGCATGCATATTTTCCTTTTACACTTTGCAAATGCCTGCTCACTGTTATTTTACAGTATGAAAATGTTGCTTTCTGTTACAGACTAAAGCATGCATACTTTCTTTTACAATTGAGATATGCATGCTCAATTTGATACAGCTGTATTAAATACCAGCTAAGCTCTCTTTCACTTCTAATGCTACACATACATCTCAACCTCTTTGAGTAAGAAATCTGAACAAAGTATGACAATGTGGGGGAACAAAGGACCAAAAATAAGTACATATATGTTAAATATTGCTCGTATAAACATAGAAATTTGCTATAGGAACAGGGTTTGTTTTAACATATACATTTTCTGAAGAATTTGAGGTCTGAAAATTCAATGTATGTCATTATTTAGTGTCTTCAGTCCTCAGATCATGGTAAAATTTGCCAGAAAATAACACATTTTATATCTAACAGACATAAAAAAGAACCAATGTTCTGAACATTCTGCAAAACTCTGCACAGTTGAGAGGTATGATGCTACAATAACAGCACTGTTCTGATGCATGCATACCACATGTTGCTCACATCATTGCCAGTTGCATGATTTGGGACCTCACATTTGATGTTCGTTCCATGGCAGCTGTGGAAAAAAACAGAACAAAATATCATATGAATACCAGTCTTGACTGTATTTAGCTTTTAACTCTTAAACTTATTCACTGCAATTGAAACTTACACATCGTGGCATGTTGCCATTCAAAATTCCCCAATCCAATAGTTGAGGGTATCCCGCTTCCTCCTAAGAAGATCATCAAAATGATGAAGGCATTGCTCACCAGTATGGGGGGCACCTATATGGTCAAAGCCTGGCAACATTATTCCAGACTTTAGACTTGTATTCTGAACCTGAATAGTTCCATTGCAGCAACCGAGGCACATGCTCCTTAACTAAGAGTCCAGTAAACACGCTGGATTCCTGAACACCCCGCCTTTGCACTCAGAAGCACTCTCCCTCACTAAACACCAGGCATGCCCCCCAGAAATCAAGCCCAAAGCAGAATGAGCATTTCCCACCAATTGCCTGTTTTATATTGGCATTTTCCCTGCAATTGCATGGATCACACTTACTGATAGTGTGCAATGTTTGTTTTTCCAACATTTGAAAATGTTTCACATTGCTTGCCATCATACAAACACAGTACCCTAGGGCTAACATTGCTAGGCACCATGTTTGCACAATACTAAGCGATGCACAATAGTAGCAAGCAATGGAATTTATTGGTTATTTGATATAAAGACACTTGTGTAAATGTGTTAGTCAACTGGGATGACCATGGCAGTCCAGCTAGCACAAATATACATGCATGAACATAGTAAACAGTATATCCAGACTCATGTTTGTGATAATAAATGGACAATACACACATTAATAAATAGATAAATAACTGACACAATATTAGTATCTCAGTTCTCATGTATATAAATAAAATATCAGCTACACTATGTCAAATGTTAGAAGTGAGAGTGACTATAATGTGAAGTGGAGCAACATTAAAAGTATATGGAATATGCTATATTTGAACCCTGGACCATGTGTACAGGAGGCCTACACTTACAGTTCTTGCCACTTGAAGGGTGAGAAAGCAGTTGTGTATGTTATACTTTATTGCTATAATCTGCAATGTCACAACCATAAAGCAAAGTTTGCGCATCCTGTACTAGAATACAGGACCATCTGCACTACAGACCTACACTTAACACTTGCCCCAAGATTACTTGCATAACATTCCCGTCGTAGCATTCATTGTAATGTTCTTGTTGTTAATCATCACACAATGCCATTTTCCGTGATTGAGCGATGGCCAGTAGTATTAATTAAATGCATTTGGTGTATGTTTGTGGCTGTTTGGGTCTGGTCTGCAACTTGGGTGGTCCATTTGTCCAGTTTGTGCACTCCCACTCTTTGCCAAAACCAAATTAGCTAAGTGGCGCATTGTGAAACACTAGCCAAAATAAACAAAATACAAAAATGGAGAAATAGTTAAAAAGAGGAAAAACAATCTATGACAGTGCTCCAAACAAATTTTAATGAAGAAAATTCAAGAAAGGGAAAAGCATTTGCCGTGCTGTCATACAAGCTGCTTTCACTGCCAGCAACCTTACATGGAAATGATATCTGCATCATACCTCTCAACTGTCCAGATTTCATGCCCTAAAAGGTTGAGAGGGATGATCTGCATTTAGACTGGAGGTTTTGCAACCAGCAGCAGTGGTGCAAGCCTCAAAACCTTGCTTAC
This sequence comes from Protopterus annectens, assembly GCF_019279795.1. Taxonomy (NCBI): domain Eukaryota; kingdom Metazoa; phylum Chordata; order Ceratodontiformes; family Protopteridae; genus Protopterus; species Protopterus annectens. The sequence goes on along the minus strand of NC_056729.1, from coordinate 1,925,991,932 downwards.
ATGTGCCGTGCCTCATTAATATGCATGACACAATGGCACACAATGTGCAACATCTCACACGCAAAAACATTTTGTGTAGGCACTGCGTGAAACCTACACAGAGTTTATTGAATCCTGGAGCTAGTCTAACTTTTAGAGAGTATAGAAATTTTAGAGAGGACTGATTGTGGTCTATGTCTCAATCAGTGATAAAGTTTTGAGGTAATGTTTAAAATACACTGTTCTGTTATGATACATGTGATTGGAACACGAGCTGACACATGGTAGGTTAGCCATATTAGTATTACAGCTATAGAAAATATTGGAACAAATTGTCCAACACTGTTATTATCTTCATAGCTTCTTTCAGATTTCTACCTCAACTAAATCCTTTAAGTTTCTACTAGATGATCATGAGGGATATTGACCCTGATAATATAACATTGGCCAGATAAAGACTTTCCCCAGGATTCATGAAGCTCAGCGCAAGAACGGCATTAGGCATGCACCGACCATGCGGCGTAGAGATGGTGCAGTAGCGCCATATGCATATTAATAAAGGTGCGCTGCCGCCATATCCACGTGCATAGGAAACATGCGCAAGTGCCTGGGGTGTGTCCAAGCGCCGGACAGAGGCGTGGACATGTCGGCTGTTTAATTGCAGCTTAAAATGCTGAATAGTACAGCCTGCCTCTAATAGTAATCACACATGTCAATGTCCGTGGATACTGAAACGTATGCAAAGCATGCAAGATAGTTTTGCGAACACAAAAATAAGAAGCAAGCACAAATGCATGTAGCTGAATATTGAGTCCCCATCCCTCAAACAAATGACATTTAAAACCCTGTGCCCGTATTCTATTGTATTGTCGTTAGTTATACCAAGTGGAAGCGAAACACATCGTGTTAGCGTGCCGCCAATAGCTAAGTCTAGCCCAATGGTCAGGGTTACCACCTGTCCCACATTGTGAGGGACAGTCCCCCTCTGGGCAGTTGCGTCCATACCAAAACCATTGTAAATGTTAAATATCCTGCGATCATAGGACATAATTATGTCCCACATCTTATGTAATAGTCACATACAATAGTTATTTCCATATGTAAAATACCTACATATTACAAGAAACAGAATAAGCAAGTAAACAAAACAGAAGAAGCAGGTAAACTGCTACAACAATAAGCTTACATTTAGGCATAAAACAAAAGTACTATCTGTTGTACTGACCATGGGAATGTGTTGCCCTGAAAAACCCGGTGTGTCCCGAAAATATCCCATCCCGGCCATATGAAAAGGTGGCAACCCTACCAATGGTCAGAGCATTCGCACAATAACTGGCCAGCCTCTTAATCCCTCCTAAAACCAGTGACCTTTGGAGGAAAGGTGGTGAATTACACTGAATGAATAATGATAATAATTAAGAGTAACAGACGTCTTTTACTTCAGAAAGTAAGTATTAATACATATGCTCTGATTCTGTCAACGTTTCAAGTTAATAGTACTAATATTTTAAAAGTGCCCGTGATTGTCCCTGATTTGTCCTTGCCTTGTCCCTGTTACTGTTGAAATTAGTCCCTGCGTGGTTGAGAGGTTCTTACACATATGTACACCAACCAGCTGTCACATTTGTTGCCAGTACTGTTGAATACCTGTAGTTAAGTGATATATCCTAGCTACCATCCATGAGGAATGTACCACGG
>NC_056729.1:1925945255-1925987755 GCF_019279795.1 Protopterus annectens | reverse complement strand
GTTACGTTACAGCAATTACGGGTAACATATGTTCAGACCAAGCATACGTTAGTGGGAGGTCCAATAAACAAATGTCTACCTCCCATACCCCCCCAGCTAGGCCGGTGAGACATACAGACATGCAATAAAGGTAAATACACTGCTGCTTTCCAGACCACCGGTAGGAAACTACCAGTGGGAGAGATCTGAGAGGTCTACACTTTAAATATGGATCACGGAGTCCCTTGTGGGACACCAAAAATTTCCCTTTTAGGCCAACGTGTGATGATTGACGCGACCAGGATGTAGCTTTACACGGAACAGTAAGTTGTGCAAGTCTGATAACACATGGGTTGACAAAATGTACGACATGTGTCCCGACACGGGGAGAGTGGGCAGTGTGTTCATACCCCAGCTGCGCTCACAGTAAGGATGAGTGCTGTAGAAGGGTATCAGGTAGGGGAATCATGGGCCTAAGTGTGCAGGTGTTGGTTGGCAGAGATGTATTAGGCCCGCCCCGTGGAAGTAATTAATATTCCTATGTGGGTATAGCAGACGCCCATACCTTCCAAACCTTAAGAGCACATCTACTGGATAGTCCGTAAACCATTGGGGGAGCACATAGGGACTATATCAGTGAACTGTACCCGATTATCATGGACGTCCGTGATTATGAATCAGAATCTAACACAGTCCCAACCAAACCCTTCCAGAACTAGTGATATTAGGTGGACAGGTGGTGGAATACACGTAATGACTAATGACAACATATATGAATCATAAACAGCAGGTACCTTGACAAATGTGTATGAATACATATGCTCTGGGATTGTCAATGTGTCAGGTTAATAGTACCAGTCATCTAAATGTGTCCCTGAGGGTGTTATGGAGTGTCCCTGATTCAGTGTTCATTCTTTCCCATTTGTATGTGAGGTCTGCTAGTGACGGAAAGCGCATATTCCGCCAACTACCTTAGCATACTAGGTTGGGGTTACCACCTGTTTACTTTTGCGAGCAACACTCCCCTTTGGGCAGTTGTGTCCTGCAAAATAAATGTTTTTATGGCACATGGCCTGTGATTTAGGGCAAAGAATCCATATATTGTCTGTAGTGGTTGCGTAAAACGATTATGTTGTATCTGAAACACCTAGATGTTATAGGAAATGGTATTAGCAACTATAATGCTATAAGAATAACCTTTTATTTAGGCAAAACGGTGAAGTAGTCTATTTTCCACTGGCTGTGGGTATGTGTTGCCATGCCAAATCTGACATCTCTACATATAGGTCCTATAGGGCTGCCACCTTTCCAAATGGCCAAAGTGGGACCTGCTCCTTAGAAATGTCAGACGTACCAGGTCAGAACATACCTACAGCTGTGCATAGTACAGAACTATATGTATTTGCAAAAATAAAAGCTTCATCTAGTAGCAGTCCACTTGCTTATGCTACTTCACATAACATATAGAATATATACAATAACTGTTACATGCAAGTATTACAGAAATGTAGAATATAATATTGTCCTGTAATCAGGACATTTGCTATGTCTTGATTATTTTCGCATGACACATACGCCTAAGGAGGGACTGTTCCATGAAAAGTGGGACAGGTGTTAATCCTAAAGTCCCACCTCGGCCAATTTAAAAGGTGGCAAACCTACAATAGGTATGCGGTAGCATGACTCGGCAGATGGATGTGGGTCCCAAAACACATTTACTTGTCTGCATTGCTGAGTACCAGTTCCCGTGTATCAGCCAGATGGGAGCAGATTGTATGAGGAACACACATATAATATGATTAACTCACTGGACAGGCCACCGATTCCGTACAGTCGAACACCATGCCATCGCCTAATGGTCAGCCATACCCAATACTGTTGTCATGTAGTCCGATGTAATAGTTATCACAAGGGATTGCGCCCACGCAGCATGAGTGACACATGCAAGCACCAATGTCGGTGCATATGCAAGTGAGGGATAGATCGGGTGTAAGTGTGTTTGGCTACCAGTATGCAAGTATTGCACTGGTAAAGAAATGTGGAGGCTAACCAAGTGTAAGAAGCTGTAACCAGAGGTCAGCAGTGCTTAACACCACACAAACCCATGCACAACTGCTCCCAACTGCTTCAATGTGCCTCATTCCCTCCATATCCAATGGGCTTGTTCTGCCCGCAAACAAATAACTGTCCTTTGCAATTGTTGGTAGCAACACCCTGCGCACACAGCTAATGTGAATTACCAATACACCATGGCAAATATACAGACAATAGACAGTACCACACACACACAATACAGCACAGTCATTCAACAGTATAGCAATGTACCGCCAGATATGTCCAGACCGCTGGTGTCTGCAGACCTGGCCGTCTTGTGTTTACATGTGTGAGCATGCCCAGTATGACTATTCCGCATGTTGTCGACTGACATTGCCGTCATACCTTCATGTGTTTGAGCATGTCCAGTATGGCCAACTGTATCGCATGTGTTACATATCCAGGTAGTCTGTACTGTGGTGCCGACCTCTGCATTGTACACTGACAGGTGGCATGCTGTGTCTGCAGGGTATCCATCAGTCATGTGGCATTGACTGTTGCTACATTTCTGCACAGTGTGGGGGGGGGGGCATCCGACTGTATCCACATTCCTACACAGCTCTGGGGGGGGGCGCACCTGACTGTTGCTATATGTGTACGTTGGTAGGGGGCACATCTGATACTTGTACACTTTGCTACTACTGTACTGGTATATCAGGTACTCCATTTCAGTGTGTAGAACTACCTATTGTGCTGGCTAGAGGCATACAAGTGTACTCCAGATCTTAGCTTTAATTACCAACATATTAGTTTCAGATGTCCCAGCCTTCACAACCTACATCCAACTGCCTGGCCTGCTGTAGTCTGTCTGTGTGGGTCTGTGGGGGGGGGTGATCCATTGGGCATATTCAGATGCCATAGTACAGCATTTGTCTGTGTTGGTCTACACCTGTCCAGCTGGTTGAGACTTGTGTGAGCTGTATGGACACACATGATGCTCAGCCCATTACTCTCAGTGGGTTATGACACCCTGTGTACTACTGGCTACTATGGTGACCCCCGTATGTGCTACAGATGTCATGGTGCCACTATGGACGTCTACTGCCTGCTGCCTTAACATTCGGCCAACAAATTCCCTTGCATGCTGACATCCATACCATAGCTACAGGTACCAAAACATTCTAATACAACTTCCCATTGGTAGGTTGATTGACCTACCTTGAGGGTGTGCCAGACTTGAGGATGGTGCTGGAGGGCTGCCTATGTCGGATGCACATAGCGCGCTTCCTATACATGGCTGAGCTCAGGTAGTGTCATGTTTGGCATCTCTTTTACTGTCTGTGCGAGTCAGAGAGGGTCACTTTCCCTGAGTCCCTACTGTTTCAGTGCATATGCTATGCGTTGCCTCTTTGCCAAGGCCAGGTCATACTGGGCACGCCTCTTTCCGCCTACTGGGTCCAGCTCAGGTTGTTCCTCCTCCAAGTCACTCTGTGCCTGTACAGCCTTGGCACTGATGGGGGCTGTGTGTCCCTGCCCCATGCTGTTTCTGCTGCAGCTGTTTCTGCAGGATCATATTGTGTAGCATAACACATACCATAACAATTTGGGTGCATGTAGCTGGTGAATAATGCAAGGCTCCACCGGATGTGTCCAGACACTGGAACCGTGACCTGAGCATCCCAAACACATGCTCTATTATATGTCTGGCCTGTGCGTGTGCCTCATTATTATTGTTATTCTGGTGTGTGCATTTCTGATGGGTGTCATCAGCCATGGCTCCAGTGGGTACACAGCATCCCCCACTAGGTGACCATAGGGGATGTTCATATTGGCAAAGCTGTGGTACAGCTGCGTCAGATGCCATATATCAGAATCATCATAGCTTCCAGTGCAGCCAGCACACATATTCAGTATAATGCCCGGGGCATCGCATACGACCTGGCAGTTGATGGAGGGGATGCCCCATGCAGTTAATGTAGGCCCTACCCTGCTCACCAGGTGGTGCTTTGATGCGTATGTGCATGCAGGCTATAGCACCCACTACCCCAGGGTAGTCTGCCATTTGGTGGAAGAGACGCATATTGCTGGTCAACACCTCACGTGTGTTGAGGAAATGTACATGCTCACTGGCATGTGGTGACATGGCATCCAGGAACTGGTGGAATACCATGGATGCAGATGCCTGTGAGATCCCCATTATATCCCCAGTTGGGCTTTGGAAGGTACCTGTGGCTAGTATACCTAGGCCTACAAATACCTTGGTATCCACTGGGATGGGTTCCCCTTGGCCTGTTCGATGTGTCAGGTGTGGCTGGCACAGCTCAACAATATGCTGTAGGAGGTCTCTGTCCACCCCACACCGCTCCACTATCTCCAGCTCATGTAGGCCCTGGTAGTTTACCCTGGGTCTGTACAGTCTTCTCTGTCTCCTCACTGAGGGTTGTTCGGCAGCATTCACATCCTCACCACCCTCAGCCTCCTGCACATGTTGGTCTATGTTGCCTGCTGCAGCCCTTCTCATTTCATAGGATTCTTTGTTAAAATATCCCCGCATGTATACACTAGTGGTGTAGAGTGTGGAAAACCTGAGGGGATGGTGCTTACTCACTTTATCGTAGTGTTCTGGGCCAGGCTGGTCTGCTGGGCCTGCAATCTGCTGATTCTGATAAATATCACCTGTTTGCCCAGCTTGTTCACCTTGACTACTCTCCTACTGCTGTTGTCCCTCCCAATTGCACTAGGCAGGTATAGACACACCCCTAGCTTAGGCGTGCTAAGCTAGGAACAATCCTGAGACACAGGGCTCCAATCTACATACCGTATGCCTGAAACCCCTGCCATGCTTTCACCTATATTCAAGTCCTGCACCCGGCTATCTATACACATACACTTTTGGGACCTGCATCACACTCTGGGGATAAACGGGATTCACTATTTTTTACCTCGTTTGCAAAGTATTGTCTTCTAATGCATAGTTACATGACCCACACTGAGCCTCCCCAAAAATAACCACTGTTTACTGTCGCACAGACCCACACACAACTGCTTAAAAGCACCTTACTATCACTGTATTCAATGTCCCTTGTTCTTCTCAGCAACAAAACAACCAGCTTCTGCACAGCTCAAAACCGGGACCCTGCACACCACAGACGATGTGTTTTACCACTAAGCCATGGCAGATATACATTCATCTGAGGGTATCACATACAGATTATCCAGCACAGGCATTCAACAGTATAGGACATGTATTCCATCATGTACATTTATGTGTGCTAATGTCCACATAAATATAATATATATATATATATATATATATATATATATATATATATATATATATATATACATATATATATATATATATACATTTATATCTATCTATATATATATATATATATATATATATATATATATATACACACACACACACACACACACACACACATACACATATACATATACATATACACTCACATAAATAGATATAGAATATATATCTCAACAGTGGACCATGTGACACCAAAGCATTAGACAAGAATGAAAAGGAGACCACATGCGCCTCCTGCATTATGTACTGGTGTTAATATCAAGGCAAGTGTGTTTCTGTGCATCAAACAGGTTCAGACTGTATTAAGGGTAAGATTAGGGCTGCTAACATTACTCACCAGACCTATTTTCAAATGTATGTGTATGTCTTGCCAACTCAGTCTCTTGGCCGATTGTGACATTTATGGCCACTATATAGGAAAACAACAAAACACACTCCTCAACACATCCAGTAGCTAGCCACTCACAGACACCAACACACACACCTGTCATGCCTTGGAATAGAACACCTTCCTGTCTATTCTATCAAACTACAGTATTATGCAGTTAAAGAGCACGCTACTGAGATTACTAGGCCACATCACTCCCAGAGGTGTACTTCTAGATGGGTGACATCATCAGCAATGGCAAAGTCAGCTATAGGGATTGTATGGAGTGTGAGCAGTCTAAAAGCATTATTCTGTCCCCAGGCAGAGGGAGACACACACACACACAGTTGGCATGGCTGGGATTAGAACAGTGACCTAACGACCTTATCACACTACAGCATTATGCAGTTACAGAATGGGCTACTGAGATTACTCGGACACAGAACTCCCAGAGGTGTTCTTCTAGGTGGGTGAAATCATCAGCATTGGCAAAGATGGCGATAGGGATTGTATGGTATGTGAGCAGTCTAAAAGCATTATTCTGTCCCCAGGCAGACGGAGACACGCACACACACAGTTGGCATGGCTGGGATTAGAACACCGACCTAACTATCTCATCATACTATAGGATTATGCAGTTACAAAATGCGCTACCAAGATCACTGGGAAACAGCACTCCCAGAGGTGTACTTCTAGGTGGGTGACATCATCAGCATTGGCAAAGACAGCGATAGGGATTGTATGAAGTGTGAGCAGTCTAAAAGCATTACTCTGTCCCCAGGCAGATGGAGACACACACACGCACACACAGTTAGCATGGCTGGGATTAGAACACCGACTTAACTACCTTAGCACACTACAGCATTATGCAGTTACAGAATGCGCTACTGAGATTATTGGGACACAGTACTCCCAGAGGTGTATTTGTAGATGGGTGAAATCATCGGCCTTACTAACGGTGGGTATAAGAAATGTATGGAGTGTGAACAGTATAAAGGTTTTACTCAGTCCTCAGGGAGAGACACACGCACACCAACGTTAAGTGTGGGAGTAGAACACCAACCTAGCCACTTTATTACACTACAGCATTATGCAGTTACAGAATGTGTTACCACGCTACCGAGATTTTTGGGACACAGCCCTCCCAGAGGTGTATTTGTAGATGGCTGACATAATCGGCCTTGCTAACAGTGGGTATAAAAAATGTATGGAGTGTGGCAAGTCTAAAAGCAATTTAGATTCCACCGGCAAATGGGGACAGACATACACACACACGCCAGTGTTGGGTACAGAACACCTGCCTATTTACAGATTACCATTACAATACTACATATATACAAATCATGCCACACAGACTACACATGTCAAGGCTGTCATTATGACCGTCTGGGAATGCAGACATCAACAGGGATGCTGGCAGTTAAGATGTACATACCTGTGAACCTGTGTGTTTAAAGTATGAATCCATCCTGACCTGGAGTATGCCCGTCTGTGGAATAGACGACTACTACCACTATACAGGGTTACAATGGCCATGCCCATACACAGAGGCATATAACCAACACGAGGTGTCACTGGGCATGCTCACACACTTAGTAGCACAGGGCTGTTCAGAATGCACTGTGTCCATCTACACAAGGTTATACTGGGCATGCTCATACACTTAGTAGCACAGGGCTGTTCAGAATGCACTATGTGTCCATCTACACAAGGATATACTGGGCATGCTCATACACTTAGTAGCACAGGGGGCATGCTCACACACTTAGTAGCACAGGGCTGGTCGGAATGCACTACTATGTGTCCCTCTACACAAGGATATATTGGGCATGCTTATACTCCTAGTAGCACAGGGCTGACTGGGATATACACTCTGATGCTAAACATGGAGGGCCACAGTGGCCATGCTATTACAGGTAGACATACATAACACATTGTAATGGGCTCTGGTGTTGGTAGTTGTCATTGTTAGCGGGAATGCTGCTCTACATATATTTGACACTGGTCTTTAACAAATCAGCTGTCATTCTGGGATGACATGGCTGACAGTAGGCAGGCCTTTGACATATATCACATGCATCCATGATACAAGGGAGTGTGGATATTACCCAAGTCGCATTCGCCCACACAGTGCCATTCCAAGGCAAATGTCCTAAACACAGGTTAACTCCCATACACCTACAGGACAACTGCATTGTTTTCTTATCCTAACCAGTGCTAGATGTGTAGTGTCCATATTCACAGCTGGCCACTGTAGATCCAACAATGGGGAGTACTGACATGTATGCAGTGAGGAACACCTGGCTGATGTCTCTGTAGTGCACAATAGCACTACCACCATATACCTCAGAACCTAGCACTACCACCATATACCTCAGAACCAGACATGTGGGCCATAACACAGGTACGGACCGCTCCAGGTGGTGTACCCACATACATAAAGGCCACTCACATGTACTGACCTGTCCCCCCACGAAAAGCATCACAGATGAGCCATGTGCAGGACACAGTGTCACATGCTGCATTCTAGGATGTAAACTGCAGACACCACCATGCCCTTGGACCACCACCACGCAACCATAAATGTTGTATGACAGACGAGTACACCACCATGTGACCCTTGACCTGTGTACTGTACTAAGCTCTACATCAACTGTAGACAGTGCACATGTACTGACACAGTTGCATCATGGGTTATGCAATGCAATGATACCACTGTCTGTGACCAGGTCAGCTGTACACATACAAAGGGCCCTCAGTACTGTCTACCATTAGCAGATGTCTGTTGCTGTACACAAGTACACACCCTCATGTATGGATATGACATACATGTACCTTCCCTGGGTATGTACATGCCACAGACACAACATACCTGTAAATAGCATAGCTGTTGTAGTCCTTTGTGCAAACAGGTGGCTACAGCCATTACATACATGCACATGGAATGTAGGTCCATGGCTGCTGAATGCTAACAGTACTTAAGGTGTGATATCAATGTTGACAGAGGTAACATCCCCTCTGTACTGGTCACCCATCATATCATACAACAGTCCATGTGTCATGTATATTATTACACATATCCGCCAATTGCAATGCCTACAAACAAGACCAAATGTCAGGATTGTATGACATACACTCCTGTACAACTAGTGTGCATTCAGATAACATGCATGTGCAGTTGCTGATGTATGTAGGTGGCATGTATCCTAATACATCATGCAGCTGCAATGTAGCCTCAGCATTGCCAACTGTATATGGTGATATGTTGAATGTACAGAAAGATGTACCACAGGTATGGAGTGGCGGGGCATCTTTGCAGATGGATGCTTGCTGTGGACAGCTCACAGGTGTGTCAGAGGTGGTCCAACAATACCCTGTGTAACCGGTAAGCAATGGTTTCATCAATTGAAGGACATAACACACAACTTAGACAGCGGTCAGGGTGATAGCGAAGATAAATCACTTGACACCTGTTAATAGATATGACGTCCCTAGTGCATATATCAGCACTGTTGGCACAGGAAGCATCAGTACAGTTTGTAACACGTGCAATACTGTTGTAAGTCTGACATACTTAACATGAGCTAGGCAGGTCTGAGATTCACAGTACTGGCATGTGTGGTTGCGTATGTGTCGATATTTGTCACGTATTGTGGGGAATACATCTCAATTGTTACTCACTCTCCTGTAGACTAGTGCACACATCTGTACAGACTTCAATGTATAAAACAGGACATAGGCAGGGGCATGTACCTCACACATGTGAGGTATCTGTATGTGCATGACATAGGTGTATTAATTACTGAATGCCACAGTGTGTGTATGTAGGACTGACTGGTCCCTGGAGTGAGGATGTATGTTACCATACTGAACTGATAGGACCCCTCCCACCATCCAGGCAATGCATTCAACTATCCGAGTTGATGTCCCTGATCTTAGGCCGTACTGACTACCTTACATGTGTATTCTCTGTGGCACGTCATGTAGGTGCACAGTACTGTAATGATGATTTGCACATAGGCGGGGGTCCTCAGCACACCAGTAGCAACTGTGTGTGAGTGTGTTACTGTGTCGGTGAAGCCGTGAGTGTGTGTGTGTGTGTGTGTGTGTGTGTGTGTGTGTGTGTGTGCGTGTGTGTGTGTGTGTGTGTGTGTGTGTGTATGTGTGTGTGTGTGTGTGTGTGTGTGTTACAGTGTCACTGAATACATGTGTGTCAATACCTGAGTGCGTGGGTTCAGTTGTGTGTTGGCATCCTGTCATGGGAACGTGTATTACTGATTCCCATTGAGGCATCACACTTCCCACTGGCCTCTACCCTTGTAATAAGCTAGACCAGTCTCTTACCTAACCACTCTATGTAACTGTACCTGTGATGTCACCCTTTATGGATGTCACGTCTGTGGCCACAGTAGCTTAATACAGAGCTATCATGCTCTTGGAAAAGTAGACGTGTTTGCAATGTGGGACATTCTCACTGGTATGTCGCAGCTACACGGTGCATGCTGGTATATTCATACATACCTGTGAGTAGTCCACACTGACATATGGGACACTCAACTGCAAACACTGACATCCACCGGCACGTGCAATTTGACCTGAGAAGGACAGCAGAACAACATGACCAACATGCATTTACTGTTGTTATACAAGACACATACTGTTAACAGTATTGTACACCTGTACTACATGGTATATCTGCTGACTGTCAACAGTCCTCAACATTTGTAAACTACACATATCATCCTAGTCTGTTCACCCTGTGCATCAGACCATATGAGCATGTCCCTGTACCAATGGTGTGGATGTCAGGGATGTGGCACAGGCATCATCATATGCACAGGGTGTTAATGTTTGCTGGAGGCCTAGGCTGCACTTTTGTTACACAAGACACATACTGTTAACAGTATTGTACACCTGTACTACATGGTATATCTGCTGACTGTCAACAGTCATCAACATTTATAAACTACACATATCCTAATCTGTTCACCCTGTGCATCAGACCATATAAGCATATTCCTGCACCGATGGTGTGGATATCAGGGATGCGGCACAGGTATCATCATATGTACAGGGCATTAATGTTTGCCGGTGGCCTAGGCTGCACTGTTGTAACACAAGACACATACTGTTAACAATATTGTATACCTGTACTACATGGTATATCTGCTCAATGTCAACAGTCATCAACATTTGTAAACTACACATATCATCCTAGTCTGTTCACCCTGTGCATCAGACCATATGAGCATGTCCCTGCACCGATTGTGTGGATGTCAGGGATGCAGCACAGGCATCATCATATGCACAGGGTGCTAATGTTTGCCAGAGGCCTAGGCTGCACCATTGGATGACATTGTGTGTGTGGGTTTGGGCCTTTGACCTAGTTGGGCATGTGTGGATGTTATGCATGTGTGTGTGTTGCGGTGCCCTACATATGTGTCCAGTGTGTGCGTGTATGTCTGCACACAGTTCTCCCATGTGTCTGGCCTACACAGGGGTATTATTAACAGTTGCAGACTGTACAGGCGAGGTTTTACAGTTCACGGTGTCCGGCCACGGACATGTGACCTGTGCCTGCCAGGGGTTGCATGGGCACTACCAGACAGAGGTGCAGATTGGGTACTGTCTGATGTCACTAGTCCACTGGAACCATGTCCCTGTTGGGACCATCCCGGGCTATGTGCACGTGGCCTGCTGTGTCTTGATGTGGACAGCACAGCACCAGATGTACTGCTGTTGATACCGCCACTATAGGAGTGGGCAGGTGAGGTAGCTTGTACATGTAGACCTGACACAGGTGATGTAACAGGCCTACATCCACATGCCCGATGCCTCACTCCTACCAGATGTTCCAACACAGACAGCTCACGCTCATGGATTGTCATGCCATGGTCAAGGACTCCAACCATGTCACCCAACCGTCTATCCAAAGCATCAGCAATCTGCTGTTGAGCATTTACCATTGCCTGGATGCTGTTATTTAAAGAACGGGCAGCAGCCCTCTGTAGCCTCTGATCTTCTCTGTTGTGACATTCAGTATGTGCCTGTGCCTCCATTACAGCCTGAAACATGTGTCTGGTGACACCAGCTGCTGTGCTCTGTCATGCAGGAGCATGTTGGCCAGAGGTCCTCCTACGAGCAGCACTGGCCACGTACCTGTGTGGGGCACCACCAGTAGTTTGGCTGACATCATGGTGTGCAGGCACACCTTCCATAGCCCCCACACTTTCCTTTTCCAAGCTACCACGTGCCAACTGTCCTTCCTCTATGGCCACTGGTGATGGGGTATGTGCAGGTATGGGATCTGTGTGCGGGGATGAGGAGGATATAGATGGAATGGCAACCAATGGCACAGTTTCAGCCCCTGACAACTCTGCCTGTGACCCAATCATACATTCATCATCACTGCTAGAGTATGTGGAGACACTAACATCTGATGTACCGCAGGAGGGCAATGCACCTACATCACCTGTGAGGACAGACAAGAACCGTACATCACAATCTATACAATAGACACACACACATGCATGTGATATGACAGAAGGCATGCAACATGCATGTGATACGGCAGATGGCATGCAGCGCAGACAATAATAGTGGTAGTTATCATACATCCTTAGGTTGCACACAGCATGCATGTGTGATAGCAGACAGCATGAAAATTACACAATCATAGTAGTGGTTAGCATACATCCCTGTTTTACACCATGCGGACCAGCACAGGTTAACAGTACACCTGCCTGATGTGTGGCATATGACCTTGATAATCACATGTAGTATGACATGTGATCTGCTGATGTGTGCAATGACATGCATAAATGTTTAACACAATGGTGTCCTGTAGAATATACAGTGGGGCAATGGTGTACCAATTCAATGTTGTCTGTCCACCCTACAGATATACTGCAAATTTAGCTGATGTGCATGGCCATTGCAGGGAATCATGAGGAGTCTCTAGTGCTATACAGTCTGAGTTAAGGACAGGGTTCATAGCCATGACTGTGTTCAGATACAATACATATATACTGTGGAATGTGGCCCACGTCACTGAGGTGTATACACACTAAACCATGATGTGGAAGTTGTGACACAGGTCACTGATGAGTATACGAATGACACCCCTGCACATCTGCAACCATATTGCTGCAGCCTGGCAACTATGGGCAGACATAGCGAACACGTCGATACACCATGTCCCACATGACATTTGTGTACCACACACACACACACACACACACACACACACACACACACACACACACACACACATGCACACGAGGAGCTAGTATGGCATAAGCAACGGGAATGTACTGTATCTGTGGCCTGATGTGGATACTGTACAGGTAACTGCTGTCATGTTGCTACACCCTCAAGATGTTCAACACATCCTATGTGGTGGATTGATGTTATGCCTACACAAGATGTGCACAGGCCTGTAGGATGTCTAGCGTTCCACATCTACATTATGACCATTATATAAAGGCCATGGCCGAACCATGTGTAGCCATTGTACAACAGGGTGTACACACAAGCACATCACTTCTAGTGTGTGTGTGTTGCTCCGTGTCTCTGGCCATCCTCCATGGCCATGTGTGTACATGTGTTGTCCAAATTATAGTGATGGGCATCTATTTCACATGTCTATGTCTATGTTGTCCCATATGACATATATGCTCCACTGACAACAGGGTTATGCAGATAAAGGGTGGTATGTGGGATATGTTTTCAGATTAGGTAGGCAGTGTAGCAGCCAGGCCAATAAATGTCATGGACATGTCAAGATAGCACATCACATTGTGTGACATTCATAGCAGGGCTATGATTCACACCGGTGAAACCTGTGTGCTGGCCATACACCATCCCATTGTGTAGTACTGTTTGTATTCCACCACATGTGTAGATCAGATTTGTTTTATGTTCCTAAAGTGAACAGCACCTCCACCATTGTATGCACAGCTATCAACACATCTGGCAATAAAGTTTGTGAGGATTCATGTAGGTGAGATGATTCACATAGTTTGCAAGTGAGGCACATGGATAGTAATTGAGATACATTGCAAGTCCGACCTGTATATTGTGACAGGACCATACATTATGTGTACATGTTGTGAATGGCCACATGGCAGATAGATTTGTGCATTACGTTTACTGATAAATAATAACACTCTCACCTGCAATGGGCTGCTGTTGCCGCGGAACGCCAGAGGTATCTAATTAGGAGTAACACAGCAGTATGAGCATAATCCACCCCTGTATAAAGGCTACAGGGAGCAATGTGCATAACACTTACACCAGTACATTAGACTATACTATGGTGTATACACATGTGTGCATACACAGAGTAGCATACTATAGTATGCGTTATAGGTGCAGTACTGACTTACCAGGCAACTCTAGGCTCAGTAGTTGAGAGACAACCACCTCCACAATATCAGCTAGACACCCACCTCCACAATATTGGCTAAGCCTTGTGGATGTGGTTCTGCAGGTGTTCCCAGGTTGGCCAGAAGCCCCTCGGTACGTGTGAGTGGGGGCTGGGTTGGTGGTCCACCACCTGTTGCACCTTGTTCCCTGGCAATTGCATTTTCATGCTGTTTTGCCAATCTAATGAGGTCTGTACAGTGTCTGTGCACCTGCTGGTATGTGCGGTTGTGGCCACCCACATCATTAACCCTCCTGCGAAGTTCCATCCCCAGGGCATCCCGCTGCTGTGCATCCTGTGGCACATGGCTGAACAGGATGTCATGATTATCGAGTAGGTATGGGATGAGGGCCTCATCCTCCAAGAGTGTAAAAGGGCGAAGCCTTGCACGCGGCATACCTGGAAGACATAATGATGGAGACAGGTCACAGTACCTCAGAGACATACAGAGCTACAGCTGAACATACATGTGTATCGCATTACGTCAGTTTAAATAGTTGTATTTGTAAACCTACATGACACTGACGTGTTTGTGTCACACACATGTGACACTCAATATTGAGTGGATATTATCACCATATATGTGTGTGTGTGTGTGTGTCACCTGATTACATTGCTCATACTCCATGTGGTTACTGTCTTGATGTGGGCATGTCTGTTTGCCTGTACTGGTGTTCCTACCTATCAGCACATGGCTGGATGTGTCCACATTAATGCAGTCGACCTGGATGCAGTGTATATGTCACATATAAGGACTTACACTGCCTTAACAGACATGACCTTTGACCCTGCAGACATGCTCACATAAGGTTTTGCATGTATGTGTTCTGCCATATACATCTACACGGCACTGTACAGTGATTCAACATTCTGCCATGTATCACCTGTGTTGCACATGTGATACACATGGGACACTGGCTAGCCAGATGGTATTTGCAGGGATGGATATCAACTATGGCATGTACAGTCAAAGTCAACTAGTGGGTTATATGCCATGGGCCATGTATGCATCTAGGATGAAAGGTTACCTGGCAGTAGCCGACAGGCGGGCCTGTGGGGCGAGGTGGAACAGTGCCACATTACTGATCCACAGGGTTAATGATACATATACCATGCAGTCATCACACCATGTCTGAGAGGAGAGCTATGTGCAGCTTTGATGGACAGGAATGCATAGTATGGCAGGAGTATGTCAAGTGTATGGGACAAGGATCTGTCCAGCACGTGGTAGGTGGATGTCCATGAAGTATGTGTTCGAGATCAGGATGAGTACGTGTAGCATGTCCGACATCACTGGATTGGACATGGATTTATTCAGAGTATGCATCATCCTACATAGTGGAGATGGGGAATGGGAAGGCTGATGTAGGCCATCTGCACATGGCCAATACCCCTTAAAGGAATTATGTGATCTGATATGGGTCACTTGAGTGGTCTGTATGGCTGGACAATGATCTCTATATTCATGAATGGCACCCTATTATTATTAGGGTTGCCACATATGACTCCCTGATGGGTGTGGTGACGTAGCTATCACAGGAAAGACAACTGCCCAGCTGCATCCCTCACACACAAATGTCCATTATGATGACCGCTGCCTAGGTGGTAATTCATGGGTACAGGGTTATTAACATGGGGGTGGCAATGCAAGTCAGCTATTGCTCCTAGGTCATAGTCATTTGCATACTTCAATAGGCAGATGCCTTCTGTTTGTCTGTGAGGTATGGAGAACAATGAGGGGGAATAGAATTTATTAACCCTGACATACTGTAGCTGCCACTGGTGGGATGAGCACGTATTATTCAGACATCTTCTGTAGTGTTGTTTCTGCCTGCAGTCCTGTTGCTAAACACTCCTGTGACATAGGAATGTACATCTAGTATACCGAGTGTAGGTGGTACACAGTATGGGTGATGATGTCCTATGACCTGGCAAGGTTATGATATGCAGTGTGACATCAACCATACTGTCATCTACATCTGTACTGCTGACATCACTTAAGTGATCAAGGTTCATGGCCTTCCAGACCAGACTCAGCAGGGTAGTAGTGCAGTTCTTCCCATTATCAGTGGTGACCCCCCTTTGTTAGGTTGTGATACCTGTTGGTGTGCACCATTCAGTGTGTACACAACCTGACACGGAGCTTTGTTTTACATGATGTGTATGTGGAGAGCATCTTGTTTTGCCATATGTGTATGATACAACCTGTGATGTGGGCAGGTCACATGCAGACTGAGTGCAGCTTGTACCTGCATAGTTGTGGGTACAGGGGCCCTGTGGTGTACTTGGATATATGCTTGTGTACCTGTTGGGGGGAGGGGGCCATGTTTTTATATTATCCAAGACCCTATCTGGATTGCTTATTCATGCTAAGCACTTCTTCAGGACTTGTAAACAGTACATAAGCTAATGATTACTATAGCACTCAATCTTCCACATCACCTACAAGTAAGGGTGAACAGGTTTTGTACATACTTTTCTCACTTGCGTAGAGTCATGTAGCTGTTGTACTCACTTTCCTTACTTATCTAGGTGAATGTAGTTCTATATTCAGGCATCTCCAAGAGTCAACTGCCAGTGTTCTCACCTGTCTATCTGATGAATCTGGACATCTTGAGGCAATGTACACATTGCCTCATATACACAGACAAGCCTCTCCGCCTACCACCCAACACTACAACCTGTGAGAGATGCACTCATCTAGCCAAACTGGAGGTAAAGGTCTCTCCAACCAAGCCTGAGCCTGACTGTCATGTGGAGAAGGTACACAGTCGCACAGCACCGCACTCATCACATAAGCCTCACTGTATCTACCCCACCATTAACTGGGAAAACTACTTGTGTACCAACACATTAGCTCAATGGTTTCTGGAATTCATAAACACCAATGCCCTGACTCAACATATCCACACACCCACCAGGGGCAACAATATCCTAGACCTAGTCATTACCAACATGAGTGACTGTACTCCACATGTGAAGCCAAGCCCTCGTTGGTCCGATCAGACCATGTGCTGAACACCGTTGATGTTCACATCCCACACCTATCCCCCATTAAGCGAACCACAGTGTAATATGTCTACAAGGCCAACTACATGCTTCTTAAGGCAGACGTGGTGGACGTCATGACACCCATGCAGATGGACAGTACTGTTACAACTGCTGAATCCTACACAAATGCACTCTATAAGCACTTACAGGAGTGCATGGCTTGTGCTATCCCAAACAGAACCAGGACGCTATACTCATAATTAACTAAACCAATCTGGTGGTCCCCTGCCAGAAACATATTATACTACAGGAGGAAGACACTGCTGCAAACAAGAGTACAATACCATGCATGGAGGAGATCCCTGGCCAGTCTCAGTAAGAAGGTGAGATCCCTTCTACGATCCTCCAAAGCTAGCTACGAAAACTTTAACGCAACTAATACCAACAACAACCACAGAGCCTCAATGTCAACAACCAGATCTGCTCTGAGTTACTGCACAAAGGCACGGACATTACAAAAACAATGGATATTGGCAACATCCTGGCAGATCCCTATCAAAGCTGCACACTCTGAAGGCAATATCACAGCATCCATGGGACTGGACAACATCCCAGGCTGCGTTTTACATGAACTTCGGATCGTACTGTCTCCTCACCTATGCACCATGTTCAATAATAGCCTCACATCAGGCATAGTGCCCACTGAATGGCACACAGCAACAGTTATCCCACTCCACAAAGGTGGCACCACAACAGACCATGGGATTTATTTCCCTATAGGCCTGACTAGCCTGGTCTGCAAGGCTATGGTGCACATCATGGATCACTGTCAGAGACATTGGGTACCTCCCAACCTTTGACCCCATCCTATTTGGCATTGTTAAGGCCAGACCATGCCTCCTAAACCTGGTGGGCTTCTTAGAGACAGTTACCAAGGCATTAGATGAGGGTAAGGAGGTCCACAAAGCCTACCTAGATCTCTCATAGGCTTTCAACACCATTCCTCCTTCTGGTATTATCAACATACCCATCCACCTGAACATTAACCCATACATCATGTGATGGTTTGCAAAGTGGCTCACGGACAGAACACACACAGTAGGAGTTGCATACCCTAGGTCCGACTGTATACCAGTTACAACTGCTGTCCCCCAGGGCTCAGTCCTAGGACCCCTCATGTTTGGTATATGCTTCTCTGATGTACAGAGAAGCACAAGAGGGCTTTGGCTGAAAAGGTTTGCAGACAACTGCAAACTAGGGGACATAATTGTTTCCCCAGCTGTTACAGACACCCTCAGGAAGGGTCGCACTGAGACAGATACCTGGTGTTAATATCATGGTGTCAAGCTGAATGCCTAAAAGTGCATAGTCATCCCCTTTGGATATGACTAATTACCCATGGACTACCACATAGGTGTTAGTCCCCTACATACAAAAAAGGTATTATGGGATCCGGAAACACCAGGAGATAGCAATCTCTCCCTCGATACCCATAATGACAGGGTGGTTAGAATATCCTTCTACATGGCCCCCCTAATCTCTATTGGGTTTGCATCCAGATCAGAGGGGCCATTGTGACTCTACAAATGTCACATCAGACCCATTAAAGGATACATCACCCCATTTGGGATATAGCTTACAAGACAACTGCAACAGCTTGGAAGACCACACCAGTACCACACCAAGAGGATTACTGACCTCAAACAGATGACCAATGCAGCCCAACCTACGAAACTCCAGCTGTACTCAATTGCATGCCACATAGTCACAGGTGATCTCTGCTTGACATACAAGGCCCATGTCCAACCCTGTATTGCTGGATATGCTCGACCTAAACAGAAGCCTCTGAGAGCTACATGCTCTAGGGATATACTCCTAACCACAACGATGAGTAGGAGATGCTGAATGAATAGATTCCTGACCCGGACACTCCCTATGCTTTGGATCGTGATTCCAGTGTAAATCAGGCAGGGCCCCTCACGAGCATACTTCAAGGGAAACGTTGCCATGTGAATGGGAGACAGACATATACCCGGGGATCACTGCAGTGGCTCTGATGGACAGAGGCACAGGGAACTATTGGCTCTGCCATTCAGGGGCACAGGGAACCAACCTATTGGGGTGGCAAAAGACAACACATGCTAGCTAGGCTTACAGATACCCTTGGTAAGACAGCCTAGTACCTACCTTTGCACATATTACATGTCTTATGTGCATGGATAGTTAAATAGCTCTTCCATTTTACTTTGCTATCATGCTGATAAACTGTCGGCTCACTAAAAGACATATGTATCCTGTTATTGTGTATTGTAAATGCCAATTGACATAACTAATGTTTGCCTGCCATTACAGTAATGCTATGTAGCTTGTAATACATATCTGCCTACAATACTGTACATTACACAGTTACTGGCACAATATCCCACAATGCAAAACATACTTGCACAGTGGCCCACCCTTCCACATGTTATTCTCTGTATTACACCCATACATATGGCTACAGTTACAATATATCAACATATACTATCCCCTGTTGTAGCACATACTTGTTGGACCAACCCTGCCACTGACGTCGGCTGGTGAGGAGTATTTCTGTTCAAAGCCCTTATATAGCATCCCTTGTGTTGTATGCGGTGTTTGCCTTGTGACCTACAGCAGTACACACAAATACTACAAGCGTTACTATGCTCAACAATACATCACTACAAGATAACTGTTTCCACTATATGGATTGTGTGCACTTTAAATACTACAGAATAGTACAACATACACAGACATACTGACTGCTCTACATACCTTAATAGTAACCCGAGGTGTCGTTAACTGTTGATTCAGCCCTTTTTGGTTTGTGTTTCAATGTTATTTGTAATGTTCCACTGGTATATACGGATGGTTTGAATGTGTGATGACACATCGTTTTCTAGTTACATATCGGTAGCGTGGTATCCTGTCCACCAATTGCTGTTCCAAAGTAGTTAATTGGATGCACATCAGCTGTGCAGCTACTCCATTAGCAGATACTATGGCAACAGTGGTGTATAAGTGAGTACTCCTTTTAGGGGTTGTCCGTTTGCCTTACTTTCGAGGGAGACGGCCTAGATGTGTTATTGCAATATATTTCAACAGCTATATGGAGACACACAGAGATATATTAGCTTCATGACTCTCGTGGACTGTGTGTAATGGCTAGACGAATTAGTTCTACATGTGAGTACAGCTGTTATATTTCGGAACAGTGCTACTTATGCAGGGTTTGTTTGTACCTGATACTTCTGCAAATGTTTAAGTCTGGCAAGGATGTCTGGCCATCTCAAGGCCATATGGCTATGCATGAACTGTTATGTGGTGTACAATGTGCTCACCAGACATCCTTGATTTGGTGCACATGTGTAGCATACTGTGTTGTTACTCAATAATTGCTAACACATCTTGGTGTACTCACAACCCTCTGAAATGGGATTAGTGCAAACAAACCCTATTACATCAGCAGCTGTTTCATTGTATAACAGCCGCTATTTCACTTATGGCCATGTTAGTGTGTCTCTGACAAGGTATGTTAAGGCTTCTGTAGATGCCATACAGTGTGTGAATGATTTGTGATGTTATTACAGTTTGTACTGTAATATGTTTGGGTGTGGGGGTGATGTTGGTGGGTGTGCATAGCAAATGCAGGTGTGTAGGAACTGCTTTTATACATAAGCACTTAGTGCATGAGGGTTCCTTCCCTATTTTAACACCTATCCTTTTGTGGACTACTACAACGGTATTTGCAGGCTGATTCATTAAGGCACTGTTATGTGGTTCCTGTACAGCATGCAGGTGATGTTAGTCCTTGATTCCCTTCGGTAATACATCTGAATGTAATAATGTGTTTCTATATGATAGCTGTGTATTTCTGTCATAGGTATTTGCAGTCATTGTAGTTGTGTTGGTGACTGATCCTCTTTGGCTAGGGTTGCCACCTTTTCATATGTCCATAGTGGGTCCTTTTCGGGACACACATCTGATTTTACAGGCTGACACAAACCCATGGTCAGTTCAAGGGATAGAACTTTCCTTTCTTGCCTAATTATAAGCTTATTCTTGTAGCAGTTTAGTAGCTTATCCTGTTTCCTGTACCATGTAGGTATTTTAGATACAGAAATAACTATTGTATGCAACTATTACAGTACATATGGGACATAATTATGTCCTACAATCCCAGGACATTTGCCACATTTAATATATTTGGTCAGGACACAACCGCCCAAAGAGGGAGTGTTCCTCGCAAAGTGGAACAGGTGGTAACAGTATCATTGGCTCATGTCCATAGCACATATTTGTAATGGTGTATAGGCATATGCTCTCCATAGCCTTTGTTTATAAAGGTTGGTAGTGGTGGAATGTGTGATTGCTATGGTCTGTGTTATGCACATATGTGAACACTTCAACTGCTGTATATGGGAGACCTATGGAATTCTGAAACCACAGTGTTCCGACGCACACAGTCCCAGGAACAGACTCCCATACCCCACATTACCGACATCGACAGTAACTCGCGAAGGTAACATGAACATGGAACACACACATGCACATACAGACACACTGCTACTCAACACATCCAAACAAAGCATCCTACACTACATATGAGCAGGTGGCCAAGCCCCCCTACACACCCCATGTAGGTGTCTGCACCCCACACACCACCCACTACTTTAATATTCTACATCCTAGGTCGCGCAAACAGACACACAAAGCTAACCCACAACCACACATTACAGTCCCCCAACAACAGACACCACACACAGAACACACACTTACACACACTGCAGCCCTAAGAAACACACGTACATACAGTAACCTACCCAAACCGCAACACCAGAAGCACTGACTAACTGTCCATTAACATTGTGAGATTACACCTCGCGCATCTGGTGTTTTGGTACTGTGTTCTTTCGGACTTTAAGCCTCGGGATTACGTGCGTCAGTATGTAAAGCAGTCAGTATGTGGCAGGTATCCCATTTATATGTACCTCCATGGTTATGTAGATGCTGTTAACCTATCTATATATCTACATATATATGTATATCCCCATATATAGACACTCTCTCTCTCTCTATATATATATATGATTGTGTATATATATATATATATATATATATATATATATATATATATATATATATAAAACATATACCTTTTATTGTGTACATGCCGGTTTGTCCTATTTCAACACATTCCTAACTTTTGTGTTTTATCCTGTCAGTATACACGACTGTCATTGGTACATCTCAGGTAGCTTAGTGGTATGTTATTGTGATGAATCTGTACATGGTTGCATGTTCTAATCCTGGCAGTGATATCTTACCTACTTACCTAGGTTGATTATTTTTTCTTGAAATGTATTTAAACGTGAGTTGAAGTGTAATGTATTGTCTGAAGAAGTTTATGATTTAACATAAACGAAAAGCGCTTAATTTTATACCTGTGGTTTCAGTGTGTGCCTTCTTTACTCTTTCCAGCACTTTTTGGTTTTGTCAGTTGGTTACAGCGTTTGTGTTTCAACAGTGATATCTTACCTCTCAGAGCAGGCACTGGTAGTGCAAGGATAATGAACACACATTTCAGCGGTTGTGTGTTCCACATGTTTATTATTCTGTGGAGAACTATCTATATATGCAAGCTGTGTTTAAGGTATACTATGTAACATGTACACATCTGTGAAGATTCCTGTCAGGGATACTCCCCATTATTTGGAAAAACATCCCTGATTACATTATACAAAACCCCTCACTAACACTCCGGGAAATCCTTGCAGAGTGGGTGGTGAACAGTAGCTACACCCCAGGGATCCCGCAAGTGGCTCTGCTCCACAGAGGGACAGTTAGTTGATCGATGGGGTTACGACAGCAAACACATTTTGCCTATGCTTATGAGTGGCCTCAGTGGTTAGCCATGTACCTACCTATGTATCTATGAACCTGTACATACAGTATGGACACATGCTGATAGCTTAATATACTGTTCAGGTATTGACTTACCTTGTGCCAGTGGCGGTTGTATGTACAATAGTTGAGAGCTGCCTATGTAGGATGCACACAGTAGACCACCTATACATGACAATTTACAGGTGGTCATGTGTGTGTGCCTTCCATGTTTGCTGTGGGTGCAGGTGGAGAAGGGTGTCAGTCCATGAGTGCCCACACTGTCATTGTGTGCTATATGTTCCCTCTTTGCCAAGGCATGGGCATACTGGGCATGCCTCCATCTGCCTACTGGGGCTAGCACAGGGTGTTCATGGTCTGAGCCCCAGTGTGCCTTTGGGTCCCTTGGTAATGGTGGTGGTGGGCTGTGAGGGCCTTCACCATTCTGTCCCTGCTGCAGCTGTTTCTGCAGAATTATATTGTGTAGCATGACACATACTATAAAGATGTGAGCACACGTTCCTGGAGAGTACTGCAAGGCTCCAGCAGATATGTCCAAGCAATGAAACCATGATTTCAGCATCCCAAACATGTGCTCTATGATGATTCTGGTTTCTGTGTGCACCTCATTATGGCATTCTTGCATGGCTGTGTGTGCATTTCTGATGGGTGTCATCATCCACAATTCTAGTGCATAGCCAGCATCCCCCACCAGGTGGCCATATGGGATGTCCCCCCTGGCAAATACCTGATACAGCTGTGAGACATGCCAGATGTGGGAGTTGTGATAGCTTCTAGGACTGCTGGCACACACATCCATAATAATGCTCTGGGCATTGCACATGACCTGACAGTTGATGGAGGGGAATCCCTTGCGATTTATGTAGCACCTACCCTGCTCACTGGGTGGTGACTTGATGTGTATGTGCGTGCAGTCTATTGCACACAGTACTTCCGGGTAGTCTGCCACATGGTGGAAGAGACGTATATTGCTGGCCAACTCATCCTGCGCTCGGGGGAAGTGTATGTGCTCATTGGCATGTGGTAACATGGCATCCAGGAACTGGTGGAGTACCCTGGATGCTGACGCCTGTGAGATCCCAATGATATCCCCAGTTGGCCTTTGAAAGGTAACTGTGGCTAGTATTCTCAAGCTTACACATACTTTCATGTCAACTGGGATGGGTTCCCCTCTGTTACTTCTGGCTCAGAGGCATGGCCGGCACAGCTCAATAAGTTGCTGTATGATGTCCCTGTCCACCCTGTAATGCTCTACTATCTCCAGATCATGCAGCTCCTGGTAGGGTACCCTGGGTCTGAACACTCGTCTCCTCCTGCGGTGCCTGAGATGGTTGTCAGCATCATCCTCCACACCACTGTCAGTTTCCAACACATGCTGGTGAATCAAAGCTATGGCAGCCCCTAACATATACATATTAAAAGTTCCCCGTCTGTATACACCAATGGTGCAGAGTTTCTGGGAATACACAAGTGTGTGTGGGGGGCTTTCACAACTTATACTATTGTGCAATGGATGATGCTGGTGTAATTGGGTGTGTTTGTGCTATTCCAGCTGCAGGGTATCTTAATTATTATTTTTACAGAAGGTACTGCTATTGTGGGGCCTTTGGTGTTGACTTGTGCTTGTCTGCTGTGATTCATCTATTGCCCTTTACTTCTATATTCAACCAGATTCACCTCCCATTGTCAGGCATGCATCCAGCTGCCACCTTTCTTGTTTTGTGCTTCCACAACCCAGGATTGTGTTGGGAAATGTGTTATGTAGCTGATCTGCAGCAAGTTTGCTTTGTTCTGCTGTGACAGTTCTCTTTTCTTTGCTGTACGGCACCTCCCCTTTCCTGTTCTGCAGGTAGCTGCTAGCAGGCTTGTTAGCTGTTGTTTATGGCCCACTGTGAGTTTCTAGGTGTTAATTACTCATTTGTACACCAATTACCATGCTGCAGCATTTCTTTATTGTCTTCCCATAACCTTCCTGTTTCACCTATGTTGCACGCTGCACACACCCAGTTTATGGCTTTTGAGCACATTTTCATCCATGTTCACATGCACTTTCGGTCACCTTGTGTGCTCTCAGCTAAGCATAGCTATGACTAGGTGCACACCCCTATCCTGTGGCTTTGCTTAGCAACAGGCAACCCAGATTACCAATGCTCCAATGTGCTTACAGCTACGGTGGCGCACACCTCTTATGATGTCATGTTTACCTGCAGGCCACTCCTCGGTGTTGTACTGCTGCGCAGTGTGGTACATCCTTATGCTGGCAGGACGTTGACTCATTTGCATGGCATTGACTAAAAATTCCTAGTTACCACACGGAACACTGTCACAGACCCTTAGCAACCCTTGCGCCTTGGTTGTGGTGTAGCATGCATGCCATTGACTATTATGGCGAAATCATGATTTGTGTTACATTGCAGTTTTATGACAACTAAATATATTTTCCTTGTGTTCCTGTTTGCGCACCCATGCACTGCGGTTGTACTTTGCGTTAGTGTGTCCATGACATTAAATGTTATTTTTTATGTGTTGTGCATGTTTTTTATGCCATTGGCTTTATATTTAGCCATTGGCATACGTTAACATTGTAATACGTAAGTTTGGTCCACTTTCATGGCTCCAATGTTCTGTTTGAAAAAATGTAAATCTTTTTTTGGTTTACATTTCTGCATGCTTATGCTATGCCTGCACCACTTCATGAATCACTATATACCTTTATTTGCATGCTACACTGCTGTACATGAGGTAATTAGCATACAAGCGCCGTGAGCTGTGCAGCACTGGCGTATGCTGGTAGTGCACGTGGAAACAGCTCTTACCTGAATCGCTCGACGGCCATATTTGGAGCTAGATCGCCAACGCTACTCCGGCTCGTGGTGCAAGCTTCATGAATCTCGGAGTTTGTGAAGTTAATCAGTGTTGTATCTCTATGTATGCATGCACATATGTATGTAAGGATGTGCCATTATTTATGCACACAAAGTGATTCTATGAGTATGCAGCCCAGTTTTGCATTAAAAAAACTTTGGTGGGTCAGATACATGTACAGGGGTTATTTAACCTCCCTTATAAATTTGTCAGCCCAACATGTCTCAGTTACACTAGAAAGCATCATTCTTATTGTATATTATCTTTATCTTAGCACCACTGCACATACAAATATGCAGAAAATTATCAATACACCTTCCAACCATTCTTTCCCTGATAGACACTGCTATGGGACTGAAACAGTCTAGCCTAATATGGCTTTGCTTGCCACCATCAATAGGCATCAGAGATATACTTTTTTATCCCAGTTATGTCTGTGTGATTTTAGTGTGCTTTTACTGCTGATCTGTTAATACTTGTTCATGTATCATAGTTTTTTCAATGGGGAAACTGCTTTCTACAGACAATAAGGATTTGTGTAGGGGAATTCTGCTTATTTCAGGCTTAATTCACGGGATATTTTGTCTGACTGGTTTTAGCATTTATTTATTTATTTTTACCTTTTTTCAAGGCATCAGAGAAATCCACTATCTTCCAGAAAATAATTCAGCAAATGTCATAAAGAAACTCTATCAGGTTGCAAGGCAATGACAGAAAGATGAAGATCGTCACCAGACATAATAAAGGATGCCAGCAAGAATCCGCTCACCAGTCAACAAGACATCAAAGGCAGATAGATGGAGTCCTTCCAACAACTTCTGAATGAAGGTTATCCCAAAAAGATGTAGTATTGCAGGTAGATCTCACAAAGAAATATGAAAAAGAACCCATGTTACAAGAGGTAAGAAAAGAATTAATGAAGATGAAGTCTGGAATCAGTAGGCTCAGATCACAGCAGATATGATCAAGTTGTTGGGTGAGGTAGGGGAGAAATGCCTCCTGATAGTACTCATTGCAATACAGAGAGTAAAGTGCATCTCTGATGACCAAAGAAAGCATTTTAGTGCCTGTATACAAGAACAAAGTGGCCACTCATAAATGCGGGGAGTATAGAGGTACCAAATTCCTGTCACCCTACAGGAAAGTTCTGGAATGAGTTACTGTTAAATGTATATTAGAGCAGTAGAAAGTATTACAAAATATATGCTGCTTGGACTCCAATCAGGATGCTGTAGAAATAACCTGAGGTTTTCAGTGAGAAAGTGAAAAAAATGATGAAAGAAGAGAAAATAGTCTAACTGGCATTCCTAAACTTGGAGAAAGCATTAAACAATGTCCAAAGAAAGTTGCTTTGGGCATTCCTGAGATGATTTGAAGTCCCAGAAACACTGGTAGAATTTCTGCAGGCTGTTTAGAAGGAACCAGTGATAGAAGTGTAAGAACTGCTCATGCTAACAAAAGGTTTATTAGTGGCAGTGAGTGTTTCTCATGATTTACAACAGAGCTCACTCCTGGTTATACTTGTGATAGATTACGTTAGTAAACAAGTCAGAAAAGACAGATGAAAAATGGCACAGCTGTATATAGATATGCTTACACACGCAGGGGCTGAACAAGAACTTTAGGAAAGGGTAGGAGACTGGAATGCAAAACTGAAGGCACATGGGATGAAGCTGAATATAGACAAGACAGTGGCCATGGCAACAAATTAGGGAAATCAAGGGAAGCTGAAAACTGAGATAGGTAAATAATGGAGCAGGTTAACAGCATCAAGTATCTGGAAGGATGGCTGGGGAGAAGGGAAGTCTGACGGAGGAGGTCTGAACTGGGATCAGAGGTGCTGCAGCCAGCTGGCAGAAATTATCTAGGGTAAAGTGTGACTGCAGAATGTCAAATAAGATGAAAAGTAAGCACAAAACCAAGGTGCAAGCAGCGGTTCGATATGGTACAGAAATCTGGGCAGTGAAGGCACAGCAGTGAAAGGAAGCTTTGAGGTGACAGAAACAAAATGCCTGAGATATGTTATGTGAGCCACACTGAAGGACAAGAAAAGAAATAATGACAGTAAAGCAGAAGCTGTAGTAAACCCAATTGCAGGGATGGTCAATGAGAACAGATGGCCATGGTTTATTTACAAGAAAGTAGGAAAGTAGAAGGCAATTTTGTAAAGTAGCTAAGAAAAAATCAAGGGGAGATGAGGACACCCTGCCAAGAGATGAATGGATTATGTGTGAGAGAAGATCTGCAAGTCAGGCTTGACCATCAAACAATGTAGGAAAGTAGCTCTGAATAGAGATAAAAAATGACAGTTAAGGTAAAAACCCAAAATATCAAGAAAACCGAAAAACTACTAAAAATCAAAATGGTAAGCACTTTCAGTTTGTTTGTCTGAAGAAGGTGAAATATTTTTACCACTGAAAGTGCTTACCATATTAAAGTTTTTAGTTGCTTTAGCATTACGTTATTCGTATTTGCTTATTTTAGCTTTCTCCTACCATTCAACTCGTTTTTCTTTTGATTTTTAAAAACCCAAAATATATAGAAAGGGGGAAGAGATGTTGATGATTATGATGAACTGTGACCTTTAAGTGTGGATTTTAAGTTCTGCTGTGTGGCAGGACCTGCTGCTCTGGGGGTTGTTGCGCACTCAGCAGCTGATAACGTAGCAAAATACATATCTGCTGTATCCAGGACTGTTTGTAAGCTTCTGAGCACCCCCCCCATGTCTTTCTGTGTTTGAGGGAAGCCTTCTAGCTTATCAGTGGGAGTGGTGAGCACTAGGTAGCCTATCTACCACAAGAGTGGTTTCTGGCCCAGAAACTGACGTTTATTGGCCGTTTGGGCAGTTTTTCCATCTCTTTCAACTTTTTGGTTTAAAAGCTTGCATTTGCGCTTGTTTCACATCTTTCCTATAACTAGTCTAGTCCAGGTACAGATTTGCTGTATCCAGGACTGTTTGTATGTTTCTGAGCCCCGCAAGCCTTTCTGTGTTGTAGGGAAGCATTCTAGCTTATCAGTGGGAGTGGTAAGCACTAGGTAGCCTATCTACCACAAGATCCAGGTACAGATTCTTAGTTTTAGCACTTGAATTTGCTTATTCATGCTCAGCACTTGTTCAGAACTTGTTAGCACTAAATAAACTACAAATTACTACAGCACTCAACCTTCCTCTTTACCTAGAGGAAAACAGTTTTTGTACTTACTTTCATCACTTGCTTAGAGAAAAACAACTCTTATACTCACTTTCTTCACTTGCCTAGAGGAAAGTAGTTTTTTATTCAGGCATGTTCAAGGGTCAGCTCCCAGTGTTCTCTCCTGTATATCTGAAGAATCTGGGCATCAGTTGCTTCATGTACACAGACAATCCTCTCCTCCTACCACCCAACACGACAACCTGTGAGAGATGCACTTATCTAGCCAAACTGGAGGTAAAGCTCTCTCCAACCAAGACTGAACTTGGTAGACAAGAGGAGAAGGTAAACACTTGCACCATACCACACTCATCACATAGTCCCACCAAACCTACACCACCAAAATCCACACATTGAAACACAAAAACATTCTCAGAGGCTCTCAATAATAATCTGCTCAAGGAAAAGAGACCTTCAAAGCAGAAATGCAAGCAACATCCACCCCCCAACACAACCTAAATGACACATAGCCCACAGACTCAGTGTGCCAATAAACCACAGCCCATAAGGCAAACCAATGTACCGTACACACTAGTCATAGGTGACTCTATAGTCAGGCACACTGATGTCCCACTCACCAGGCTAAACAAGGAGAAGGTTACTGTCAGCTTCCTGTCATGTGGCAGTATCCACCACATAACCCACGCACTCAGGTCACTCCACAACAAATACAAATATGACTCTGTCATTGTCCATGTTGGTGTGAATGACCTGAGACGTACCTCCCTGGACTACATAAAAATAGACATGGAAAACTCTCCGATCTTGTAGCCCAGGCAGGTATGACCCTAGCCCTGAGTAGCATTCTGCCATCCCCCAGAATGATACTGCAGTACAAGGACAAAATGATTGACTTCAACAATTGGCTAAGCTTCTGGTGTCATTCTAAGGGGATCCAGTATCTGTCTGCCTGGGACAACATGGTTGACAGACCACGATGCTTTGCCAGAGATGGCCTGCACCTGTCACCCCTGGGATTCCGGATACTGGCTAAGGCTCTTGCTGCCCCTATAGTGCCTTTTTTAGGCAAGGTTCAAATGACAAATTCACCACCATAACAGGAACAGGCAAGCAAAAACGGAGGATAATGCTACTCAGTGCTAGAAGTCTAAATCTCAAAATGCACTCACTCGAGGCACTCCTTAAAAAAGAGAACATTGATATCTGTGCAGTGACTGAGACCTGGTTCAAGGTTCTAGAGAGCACCCCTGCATTACCAGGCTATAACTCATACCACACTTTTTGGCCATCTAACCTGGACCAGAATACCAAAGGCAGAGGTGTGTCCATATTCATTAAGAATATCCACACCTCCAGGCTAGTTGCACAGCATAATGCATCTGAGGTTATCCAAGTGCAACTAACTCTGGGCAAAACTGCAATCCAAATTGTAGCTTGCTACAGACCCCCCACCATGGCCCAGGATTCCCACTCCTCTTTTCTTGAAATACTGGAAAATATTAGGGTTCAACCAAGCACCCTAATAATGGGCAATTTCCACTACCCCACCATTAACTGGGCAAACTACTCATGTACCAATTCCATCACTCAACACTTTCTGGAATTCAATAACTCCAATGCCCTGGATCAATTATCCACACCCCCACCAGGGGCAACAATATCCTAGACCTAGTCATTACCAACATGAGTGACCGGTATTCCACACCTGAAGTCAGCTATTTGTTGGTCAGATCCAACCATAAGCTAATCACCCTAGATAACCACATCCCACCCCCACCCACCATTAAGGAAACCATGGTAAAAAAGTTCTCCAAAGCCAACATCATGCTTCTTAAGACAGAAGTGGCGAACTTTATGACACCCGTGCAGATGGACAATACAGTTATGACTGCTGAATCTTACACAAATGCAGTCTATAAGCACTTACACGAGTGCATGGATTGTGCTATTCCAAACAGAACCAAGATGCTATCCTCCAAAAATTGGAAGCCAATCTGGTGGTCCCCTGCCATAAACAAACTCTACAACAGGAGGAAGAAACTGTTGCAAAAGAGAGTAAAATCCCATGAGTGGAGGAGCTCCCTGGTCAGCCTCAGTAAGAAGTTGAGATCCCTTATAAGATTCTCCAAAGCTAGCTATGAAAACAAAATTGCCACTGATTCTAAGGGCAACCACAAAGCATTCTATAGCTATGTCAAAAATCTCAATGACAGCACCCAGATCTGCTCTGAGTTACAACACAACGAAACAAAAATTACAGAACCAGCTGTTATTGCCAACATCCTAGCAGATAGGTTCAGTGCTAACATTACCCCCCTCTCACCCCCTAAAGGGCCCATATCTATTAAGGAAGAATGCAGAGTCCCTGTAATCACATCTATGCAGGTAAAAACTGCACTCTCTAAAACCAAAAACACAGCATCCATGGGACTGGACAACATCCCAAGCTGTGTTCAAAACGAACTGGCTCCCCACCTAAGCACCATGTTCAGTCATAGTTTCATGTCAGGCTTTGTGCCAACTGAATGGTGCACAGCAACAGTTATCCCACTCCACAAAGGGGGAGCCACCACTGATCCTGGAACTATAACCCTAATAGCCTGACGAGCCTGGTCTGCAAGGCCATGGAGCGTGTCATCATGGAACATAAACAAAGACATTGGTAATCTCCAAACTCTGGACCCCACCCAGTCTGGGTTTGTAAAAGGCAGATCATGTCTCCTAAACCTAACAGACTTCTTTGAAGCAGTCACCAAAGCTGTAGACGAGGGTCAGGTGGTTCACACAGCTTATCTAGATCTTGCCAAGGCGTTTGACACCATCTCCCATTCTGGAATTAAGATAAACTCACTAAACTAGGTATACATCCCTATGTCACAAGATGGGTTGCCAACTGGCTCACTGACAGAACCCACACTGTGATTGTAGTAGACTCCAAATCCGACTTCAGACCAATGACAAGTGGAGTACCACAGGGTTCAGTCCTGGGTCCTCTCCTGTTTGATAAATCTACTTTTCTGAAGTACAGGCTAACACAGAAGGTCTTTGGCTAATGAAGTTCGCAGATGACTGCAAACTAGGAGCCATAATCAAAACTCCTAATGATGTCGACATCCTACAAAAGGGCCTCACTGAGACAGATGCCTGGTGTCAAAGCCTTGGCCTCAAGCTCAATGTCAAAAAGTGCTTTGTCACCCCCTTTGGTAAAAACTCTATACCTATGAGTGAGTCACCACATAGGTGATAGTCTACTTAAAACTGAAAGTGTTATAAGAGACCTTAGGACACAGGTGGACAGTAGTCTATCCTTTGATAATCACATCACCACAGTAGTCAGGAAATCTTTCTATGTGGCACACCTCATCACAA
Organism: Protopterus annectens; assembly: GCF_019279795.1. Lineage (NCBI taxonomy): Eukaryota > Metazoa > Chordata > Ceratodontiformes > Protopteridae > Protopterus > Protopterus annectens. Next base: position 1,925,955,320 of record NC_056729.1, on the reverse strand, counting down.
AAGGTTTTTCATCCAGGAAAAAAGAGGTAATTGTTCCCCTCTACTCATCATTCATTAGACCCATTATAGAGTACAGCGCCCCTTTTGGTATGCACCTCACAAGATATCTACAACAACAGGAAAGGCTGCAAAAATACCTCACAAAGAAGATTACTGGCCTCACACAGATGCCCTATGCAGACCATCTCAAAAAACTCCAGCTTTACTCCGTTGCATACCACCTACTCAGAGGCAATCTCTGCCTAACATACAAAGGTATGTCAAACCCAGAGCTGTTGGACATGCTCCACTTAAAGAAATTCCAATCACTCCAAGCTACACACTCTAGGGACCTAAACCTTGTCAGTACAATAAACAGAACATGCTGGAGGGATAGATTAGTGTCCCAGAGACTTCCCATACTCTGAAGCAAACTACCTATCTATATCAAACAAAGCTCCTCATTAGCACTCTTGAAGAAAAATCTTGATGATTGGATGGGAAATAGAAAATTCACCCCGGGGATCACCTCTGTGACTCTGTTCGACAGGCGCACAGGAAAATCTTTTTTTTTGGTGGCGAAAGTCAGAGTACCTTTTTGGCTAGTTTTGTATAGGCCCTAGGGACGATAGCCTAGTACCTATCTATGAACCTATGAACAGATTTTATTTTTTTCCAATCTCCTTACCTCCGTTACTGATCACTCTTACAGTAGCCCTCAAACTAGGTCACTTTCCCACTATTTTTGTCACTTACCTCTTCAACGAGGAATGCCAGCCTGACTTATAGATTCTTTCTCTGTATCAGTGACTTTTACCAAAACTGTCTATATAGAAAATGACAGGTCCCACAGGACAAATTTATAATGTCTAACCCTTATTTATCTAACATTATTCAAAACATACTTGATAAAAACAATCACCCATGGTTCCCTTAACGTTTTTAGACTATTGCGTAATAGAGACATTAAACCAAACTCTGGTCCTTCCAACAACTCTTCCCACAGCCAGCAGAATACAGTCAGAATTCCTTCATAATTGGCCGTCTAAGTACTAAATGCATAAAAAATAGAATTAACCTTCTAGAATCAGTCTCTCTGCAATATCACTGACATTCTTGAAATAAAAAAAAAACATGTCTCACGCCTGTTAATGCCCTTTCAGATTTGCTTCTGAGTAACTGAAATATTGTCTAAGATGACCAGCCAGGACCTGCTCTTGGTGGAATATCATTATCCTACAAAACTTATAAAGGTAGTGTGAGTGGAATATTCTAGATACTCTTGCACAGCAGATGCTGACTGGCTAGTAATGATTCAGACACTTAACAACTGTTCTACTCATACCAAATTTGGTTACGTCTATTCAGATCAGTACTCTTGGTATTTTTTTTATTTTTTTATTTTTTTTTACTTTTTATTTTAATAATGCTGTTCTAATGAGTGTATTACTTGGTTAATTTTGTAAAAGTTGAGGAGCAGAGACTTTATTTGGAGAGGTGAGATGTGCCAAAGTGCCAAACATTACTGTGGAGAATGTTGTTTTTGTGGGAAAGGCAATGTCTCTTGTTTTAAGGCTAAGCTGTGATCTACAAACAACTTATTTGACTTTCTGGAATATTATTTTACATGATAATTTGAAGAATGCTGTTTTTGTCTCTTTGGTTTGTTGAGGTCCTTTTCTGGTGACAAATCATGACTGACTCTTTCTTGACTGACCAATTGTGATTCACAGACTAATATTCTACTTTAGAATTCTAATGCCTATTTCATTAATTTTTTGTGTTGTGGCAGTTTTTCTTGTGTGTGTGTGTTTTCAACTGCTGCTAAAACATGGTTAAAAACTTCCATGATTTATAACCTCAGCGGTTGTATAGAATCAGCTGTACCTGACTGGATCAAAGCCAGGTCTTGCTGAAAAAACAAGCCACCCTGTTGGGCCCCCGAGTATAAACAGGCTATACAATAAAAAAAAAGAAACTAATGTCCAAGAACAAGCAGGAACTAGCTCAGCAAAAGAAAAAATCCCTTTCTAGCTTAAAGAAACAAATTAGAGTTCTTGTCAAGTCCTCCAAGGCTAATTATGAATCGACAATAGCTTTCCATGCTAAGGATGATCACAAGGCATTCTTTAACTACATACAAAATCTAAATGGGAATACCCAGCTGTGCACTGAACTGCTTGTGGATGGCACCACTCATACTCAGCCAGAGATAATAACCTTCCTGCTAGCTGACAGATATGGAGCAAACTTCACCCCACTGTCCCCTCCAGTCATCCCTCAAAATATACCTGCCACCATTCCTAAGCCTATTATCTGAAGAAAGCAAGTCATCTCAGTGCTTTCCAATGTCAAAACTATGGCATCAGTGGGAACAGACAACATCCCAGATTGCCTTTTAAACAACTTAAAACATGATCTAGCATACCCACTTGAATCCTTGTTTAACTACAGCCTGTAAACTGGTTATGTTCTGGCAGAATGGAGGACAGCAACACAAATTTCTCTGCACAAAGGGGAGCCATCAACTGAACCTGGGAATTATAGGCCCATAAGCTTGACCAGCCTCATCTGCAAGCCCATGGAAAGAATCATTATGGACCTAATCAACAAGGACATAAGTAATCTACAAACTCTGAACCCAACTCAGTACTGATTTGTTAAAGGTAGATCATGCCTGTTAAACATGATTGACTTCTTCATGAAAGTCATCAAGGCCCTGGATGAGGGCCAGAGAGTGTATGCCACCAACCTTGACCTGGCCAAGGCATTTGACACAATTCTCTACTCAGGTATTATAGAGAAACTCCCAATTCAGAATTAACCCCTACATTATCAGATGGATACCCAACTAGCTCACTGACAGGACACATACTGTCAAAGTTGGTGACACCCCCTCTAGCAAAAGACAAGTCACCAGCGGCTTATCACAGGGTTTTGTGCTTGGTCCCTTACTGTTGGCAATTTATTTCACATAAGTCCAGGCAAACTTGGATGACCTGTGGCTGACCAACTTCACTGATGATTGCAAATTGGTAACAATCACTGAGTCCACCAAAGATTACAAAATATGTCTAGCCAAAAACTTTATCCACTAAAAATAGTGATTGTCGAACCAAAAACAACTAGGATGGCAATAATGCACAAACCATTTAATAACATGCAAAATCTGTTAAAAACTATTGCAAGCAATAAAAACAAAGGTAAAGATAAATGCTTTCATCTGGTGTTACCAGCCTTCAACAGACAATTAGAATTTTTATGTGGGAGGTTTAAATATAATCAGATCACAAAACTCCATACCACCTGGACAGGAACAGTTTAATATTAGGTGTAGTGGTTATTCTAATTTAATTATGGTACATACAGTGTCCAATAGAGTTAACTTAGACCATCAGCTCAACTGTAATGTTTTGATGCCTTCCAGTACAGACACTTCTATACCTTCAGTTGAGCTCTCAATCCAATATTTTCAACATTTGCTCACTTGGTATTGCAAATTGCAACATGAGAATATTTGTTTTAAAGAGTGCATTAAACATGAACAGGTCCCCAGAGGACTCTGGTGCTGGAAATATCCCACAGGCTTGGTCAAGCATTCCTTACTACACCAGGAACTTCTACAAATTTATGACTGGCATGGATGTGAGCTTATGGAGCTATTGATGAAGCACAGTACCAAAGAGATGGACCAGCTACATATCGACATTAGCAAATTGGGCACTAATATTACTCAAGATGCTTGTTTTAATTATTATGAGCTCTGGTATGAAAATATGTTTTCTGATATTGACAAAATGTGTGCTACTATCCAGCAACACAAGAATCAGATTTCAAATTGGTAACAAAGATAGAAAGGGACCGGCTGGGCTACTCAAAAGGTATATCATGCCCTAACCCTCGCAAAGGCCAGCAAAGATCAGACCTTAATCAAAACCAATTCTGTAGTGGACATAATGAACAGCAAATGGCAGATGAAGCTCTCAAAGATGACCATGAGCTCCCTTTAGACCAACCATTACCACCATTCAGAGAGAATTTGGTACAAGACTGAACTCAACCAATCTTATATGGTTCCAACATGCACACCAAAGAGCCAACAGAGGCAGAACTTTCATCCTCATGGGAGGACCTGGCAGAATTGGTAGAACCCCTTCATGGAAATTGTCCTTATTCCATTGTTACGAATACTACTGGTGGCTTTAATCTTTGTAATTATAATTGTTTCTGGATCTGTAGTCAATACACTGAAGTTTTCAATAAGGGGGCAGCTTTTGTCCCCACTAGAAGAGTAGCTATTACGAAGATTATTAGTGAAAGAAAATTATTCATGAGGAAGCTTAGCTTGACCACCACATTAAATTACCCAGCACCTTCAATCCAGATTTGCAACTGACCCTTAGAGTTTTTGAGCAAGTATGTGAATTGGATGTCAGAAACTTGCTTTTTAAACCTGAACACCTTCACCATTACAAGACAATGGCAGCTTATGGACAAAATCAAACCACTGTGCACCCTTAGACTTATGCAACCTGACAAGGGGGGGGGGTCTCATCATAATGGACCAGCTGGATTATGACCAATGCGTGCTCCAACGTTTTTATGAGGAAACTTATGCTGAAGCTTCTATCAATGAGATAAAAATCTCCTACAGGAAGATTGATTATTTTCTCCAAGGTATGCTAATGCAGCAGCAGTTAACACCAGAGGAATTTAATTTTATGTATGTTGAATCCCCAAACCTACCTACAATATTCGGAGGGTCCAAAACCCATAAGAACTTAAACAACCCACCCTTGAGGCCAATTGTTGATGCAGATAATTCTAAGACTTGTTTTATTGCAAGATATATTGACAACCAGCTTAAACACCATATGACTAATATTTCTCACCTATGCTAGGATGCCTGGGATTTTTTATCCAAATGTAATGAGTTAGTAGCCTTTCCTGATGGCATTGTTCCCATTGTTGATGTCAAAGATCTGTTTACCTGCATCCCATGTGATACAGGCTTACAATGGTTTACAAAATTTTTAACAATCATTTATTTATACAGCAAGACAAAATTAATAACTTAACCCATCTTTATGAAAATGGTGCTGGACAGCAATTATATTTATTATGAAGGTCATTACTTTAAACAACTTAAGGGGGTAGCCATGGGATCTGCCTGTGGGCCATTTTATGCCAATGTTATTGCGCTGGTTTGGAAACTTTGTTATTTATTTAATTCTCCTTATCTCAATTATATTAGTATACACGCCCAATTTTTGATGACATATTTATAGCATGGTCCAGACCTAGTTAGGCTAGGGGGTGGGAGAATGGCATAATGGTTAAGGTGTTTACCTTACAGACACAAGGCGCAGGGATGGATTCTCACATGGAGTAATTGGCTAGGCTTGAAATGGCCCACAAAGGTAGTTAGCCTAGTACGAACCTATGAACCTATTATCTGTTTTGGACTATAGTAATGGAACCACCTCTTTTCTACATTTTTCATAGAATTCTGATAATGAGTCCATTGCTTATCCTGATGTTTCAGTTCTCAAAGATCAGACCCATGAGTTTTTAAAAGCAAGGGTTTACAGGAAAAAGATGTATTCTAATAATCTCTTACATTATATCAGTAACCATCCCTTACATGTAAAGAGGGACGTTATTAAAGGGCAAATGCCTAGGGTGGCTAGGATGGTTATAGACTTTAATGATTTCATGTATGAATGCCAGTTCTTAGGGCAAAAGTTCCTTAAGAAAGCTTATCCCATAGTTCTTATTGATTCCATCAAATTAGAGGTCATAAATAAAAGAAAAAGTGGACAATATCTTCCTTTATTGCATCCACCAGAATGCGAGGCACACACCCCCTGCAGCTAGTGAACACCCGGCCTTGGCTAATGCACACAAACCAATTTTTATTAGTAATTCCCCTACTATCCACCAGGCTGTCAATGGCACATCATTTATTACTACCTTCAGTTCTGATAGTAAGGTCATTTCTGATATTGTTTATAAGAAATGTCAATTGTTTTCAGCAGACAAAGATTTGTATGCCAAACATGGTGCCTGTCCTAAAATCAATTATAAGAGGGACAAAAGCTTCAAGGATTGGTTTGACAGTCTTTCCAGGTGTGATGTTCAACAGTCTGGGAAAATGAGAAAATGTGGATATTGCTCCCAGTGTAAATTTATTTTAAATCGTGAACAAGTGGCACTGAGTAACAAGCAAATTTTTATTTATGGCCCTTTCAACTTCCAAGCCAAAGGCATTGTCTACACTGCAATATGTAACTCTTGCAATGTTTTTTAAACTGGGAAACCTGAGTAGAAACTGAACAATGAGTATACAAACATATGTATGGCATTCAAAGGACAAAAACTACCAATGCTTTATTTAGGCATGTTGATAATTTTAAAGACCAAGGCTTCGTATTCGTGGTTTTGGAACAAGTTAATCCTACACCTAGAGAAGGTCCTTGGAGCCATGTACTAGAGCAGAGCAAACTTTGGTGGCAGATCTTTCTCAATGCCTCTGCTCCACCTGGTCTTAATGAAGACTTATGACAGATGATATGAATAATGAATTTTAGTCAAACAATTTTTATTACCTTTATGTTTCATTCTTACACGTTATGGATGAACAATGATTTTATGACGTCTCTTCATATGTTTTACTGTATATTCATAATCTTTAACATCAACTTCATAACATTTTTTATCAACTACTTGAAGTTTAGGGTACGGTCGTCCGTCATATTATATTTTATTATTTTATCTTATTACTTAACATACAATTGGTAAGTATTTTTTAATGCATCGTATTAATATATGTATCTCTGGCAGGAGACATATAGATCGTTTACATCACCCTACTTAACTTAATACATATTTTCAACTTATCCACTCATTTTATAATGTCTGTCTTTTCAGTTCTATATACTTAGTTAGACATTTGTTAGCATATATCAGAGTTTATGGCACACATGCTCAATGCATCTTCAGAGGTAACCGATGTGGTTGCTACAATGTTCCTTTAAATTTTTGAACGTATCATGAGATTTGATCATATTTAAACCTACCACATGATAATTCTAATTGCCAGAGGAAGGCTGGTAACACCGGATGAAAGTGCTTATCTTTAACTTTGTTTTTATTACTTGCAGTATTTTTTAACAGTTTTCACGTATTAATAAATGGTTTGTGCATTATTGCCATCCTGGTTGTTGCTGGTTCAACCACTGATATTTCTAGCCCACCAGCGATGTTAATATACTGCAGACAGTATTAATGCAGACAAATAATTGGTGCCAAAGCCACAGATTAAAGCTAAATGTAAAAAAAATGCATTATTATTCTGTTTGGGAAAGCTGACATTCCTGCTAATTACAACATAGACAGCACTTCCAAAAGTGTAGACCCAATGTTATGCTAATCTGGGTACTCAGGTTGATAGCAATCTGAGCTTGGACTACCACATATCCACACTAGTAAGGAAATCCTTTTATGTGGAATGTCTTATAAGTAAAGGGATCACATCTAGATATAAGGAAGTTATAATCCAATTATACTTTGCCCTTATCAGACCAATAATTGAATACAGTACTCCATTTCGCATGTTCCTCACCAGACACCTGCCAAAATTAAAGAGATCACAGAGGTTTCTCACCATAAAATTACAGGGCACACGGAACAAGTATTATGTGGTAAGACTGAAAGCCCGTCAGTCTCCTCCAGGTTGCTAAGGGCTACCCCTGCCTGGATTACAGGGCAGTCTCTGACCTGGCCCTGATGGAAATGCCACACATTTGTAAATCCAACTGCACAAGGGTCACTCGCTCCACAGATCTTAACCTAGTCTCTGACATGAACAGGTCATGATGGAAAGATATATATATATATATATATATATATATATATATATATATATATGTATTTTTTTTTTCCAGGAGACTGAAACAAGATTCCAATTCATGTGAAACAGAGTACCTTCATGACCCTGTTGAAAAGCAGCCTAGATCAATGGACAGGTGATTGCAAATTCACTCCTGAGAGGGTGCCCATGTCCCTCCTGGACAGAGGAAGTCAGTATTAACTGCCATAGACCCTTACTTCTGCAAACTTCACTCACCCAACCATCGACAATCATAGCAACTCAGGATAAATATGACTAGGCTTGTAAGAACTCCAGGGACATTAGCCTAGTAATTAGTAATATAGCTGGGTATTCCCTTTTAGATTTTGGATATAATTAAAGAATGCCTTGTAGGGGTAAATGGAAAACTGCCATACTTAACTTACAAAAATAAACAAGCCAACAGGTCTGTAGCATTTAAGTCCTTTATCCAAAATAACCCTATACAAAATATTTAAAAACTTAATTACAAGCTGATTTTTATTTACAAATTATTTAATAGAATTATTTTTAATGCCTAAAACAGTTTATGTTTCTCCTATACTACATAATGCAACTCCTTTATATAATGTCACCTATAACCTGTACAATTCAATTGAAAAATAAACAAATCTGTTAGGGGAAAATATAAAAAATAAAAAAAATACAATATACTGGTTGCATAAGTGTACACACCTTTAAAACTAATACTCTGTTCTGTGTGCACACTGTTAAACTAATACTTTGTTGAAGCACCTTTTAATTTAATTACAGCATTCAGTCTTCTAGGGTACGCACCCGCCATCAATTAAAGAGACTCTGATTAACCCCAAATAAAGTTCAGCTGTCCTAGTAGGATTTTCCTGGCATTTACTCAGTTGCCTACTACAGAAAAAGCCGTGGTTCACAGAGAGCTTACAAAGCATAAAAGGGATCTCATTGTTGAAAGGTATCAGTCAGGAAAAGGGTACAAATACTTTCCATAGCATTGGATATACCATGGAAGACAGTCATTAAAAAGTGGACAAAATATGGGACAACAGTGATATTGCAAAGAACTGGAAGTCCCTCCAAAACTGATGAAAGGCAAGAAGAAACCTGGGCAGGGAGGCTTTCAAGAGACCTACAGCAACACTGAAGAAGCTGCAGGAATTTCTGACATGTGGCAACAATCTCCTGTATTCTCCATATACCTGGACTATGGGGTAGGGTTGCAAGACGAAAGCATTCTCTTACACAGTAAAACATCCAGGCCCAGCTAAAATTTGTAAAACAATACATCGTCTCCTAAAAGCATGTGGGAAAATGTTTTATGGTCTGATGAGACCAATGTCGAACTTTTTGGCCACAATTCCAAAAGGTACATTTGGCGCAAAAACAACACTTTGCTTCACCAAAAGAACATCATCCCCATGGTGAAGCATGGTGGTAGAAGTATCATGCTTTGGGGTTGCTTTTTTTTCAGCTGGAACTGGGGCTTTAGTCAAGGTGGAGGGAATTATGAACAGTTCCAAATACATGTCACTTTTGGCCCAAAACCTTCAGGCATCTGCTTGAAAGCTGAAGATGAAGAGGAATTTCACCTTTCAACACGAAAATGACTCCAAGCATGCATCCAAATCAACAAAAGAATGGTTTTACCAGAAGAAAATTAAAGTTTTGGAATGGTCCAGCCAGAGGCCAGACCTAAATCCAATAGAAAATCTGTGGGGTGACCTGAAGAGGGCTATGCACAAGAGATGCCCTTACAATCTGACAGATTTGGAGTGCTTTTGCAAGGAAGATTGGGCAAATATTGCCAAGCCAAGATGTGCCATGCTGCTAGACGGCTACCCAAGAAGACTGAATGTTGTAATTAAATTAAAAGGTGCTTCAACAAACTATTAGCTTAAGGGTGTGCACACACAACAAAGTATTAGTTTAAGGGCGTGCACACTTATGCAACCAGCATATTGCACAATTTTTAAATTTTTTTATATTTTTTCCCCTAACAGATTTGTTTGTTTTTCAATTGAATTGTATAGGTTATAGGTCACATTAAAGGTGGGAAATGTTTTGAAATGATTAATTGTGGTCTCCTTTTTTATATCACAAAAACGTGGCATTTTAACAGCGGTGTATAAACTTTTTATATCCACTGTATGTCTTGGAGTATGTGTGTAAGTGTGGAGGTATATTTTCATGTATCTGTATGC
>NC_056729.1:1925895255-1925940255 GCF_019279795.1 Protopterus annectens | reverse complement strand
GTAGGTTTTTGTCACTAGTTGTAGTGTTTCCTGCATTATTTTACTGCCTAGAAAAGGGAGGTAAATTATAGCAGTATTGCATAGTAAGTGGGACTCACATCTTCTGTCAAGCATCTGTAAGACAGTGCATGAGCAAGGCTTCTAGCTTCTCATGGTAAGATTTGTGAGATCATAGATTATTTTGCTTATGAAACATATGCTGTTTTTTGAGGTTTTCTTTTCTTTTTTTTTATGGGTCTAGTAAGACATATGCTAATGGGTGCGCTTGAGTCTGATCATCACAGAGTGCAATGGAACCATGGCATTTTAAATTTGCTGGCAATGCCATTGGCAGTTAGTTGAAAAATATAGAAGGATTTCTGTGCAACAGTAGCCACGTGGTGATAAGAGAGGCAGCTACTGAACCAGGTGCTCAGATGTCTGATAATTGTTTAGCTTGATAATGGGGTGTTGCAAGTTTTATAGGCTGTCTTGATTAGTTTTTATTGATTTGTCTATAAGCTGCACTTAATCAGGTCCACTTCAGGGAAGCATAAGACCTGATTGGCTGCAGCACCAAGGGAACTAAGTGGTATGCAATCTAACATCTGGCATTATTGTTTGACTGCCGTAAAAGTTTTCTAAATCTTTATGTATGTTTTTCTACCACAGAATTGCTTGATGGAGTTTTGGACCATGTTATTTTTATTTTATATTGAATCATGTAGACTGATCCATTGGGTTTGTCAGCTCAATAGTTTTGTTTATGTTTGGTAGGTTTTCTTTGATTTTGATAGTGTAGTCATGGTCAAAAGTTTTTTTTTTTTTTTTTTTTTTTGTGAGGGTGTCATATGTCTTATAGGTTCATAGGTTCATAGGTGGGTACTAGGCTATCTGCCTGAAGGCATTTATAAGCCTAGCCAGAATGTGTTGGCTTTCACCGCCCCCTTAGATTAGTTCCCTGTGCCTCTGTCTAGTAGAGCCACTGAAGGGATCCCCGAGGTAAACTTTCTGTTTCCCATCCACTCGTCAAGGTTTCTTTTGAAGCGTGTTAACGAGGTGTTCTGCCTAATGTAGATTGGGATCTTGTTCCAAAGCATGGGAAGTCTCTGGGACAGGAATCTATCCCTCCAGCACGTTCTATTTATTGTTGTGGTGAGGTTTAGATCCCTAGAGCATGTGGCTCGAGGGGATAAGGTTTTCTTTAGGTGGAGCATGTCCATCAATTCTGGGTTGGACATGGCCTTGTATGCCAGGCAGATATCACCTCTGAGTAGGTGGTATGCAACCGAGTACAACTGGAGTTTCTTCAGTCGAGCTACATAGGGCATCTGTTTGAGGCCATTGATCCTTTTGTTGAGGTACTTCTGTGGTCTTTCCAGCTTTTGCAGGTGTCTTGTAAGGTACATCCCAAATGGGGTATTGTACTCTAAGATGGGTCTGATGAGTGATGAGTAGAGGGGCACAATGACCTCTTTTGATCTGGATGCGAACCCTTTTGTGATTAGGTGGGCCAAGTAGAAGGATTTTCTAACCACCTTGGCAATATGATTATCAAAGTAGAGACTACTATCTACTTGGGTCCCCAGATCCCTTATTACATTTTCTGTATTTAGGGGACTACCACATATGTGGTAGTTTGCGGGTACTTTGTTTTTTTCCAAAGGGGATGACACTGCACTTTTTGGCATTTAGCTTGAGGCCATGATTTTGACACAAGGTATCCGTCTCGGTGAGACCCTTCTGGAGGATGTCTGTATCAGCCAGAGAGTCAATTATGGCCCCCAGTTTGCAGTCATCTGTGAACTTCATCAGCCATAGTCCTCCTGTGCTTGCCTGTATCTCTGAGAAGTATATACCGAACAGGAGGGGCCCCAGGACTGAGCTCTGGGGGATGCCACTTGTAACCAGTTTAGAGTCAGACCTAGAGCCTGCAACTCTCACCGTGTGGGTTCTATCCGTGAGTCAACTGGCAACCCATCTCATGACATAGAGATTTATGTTCAGTCTGGTGAGCTTGTCTATAATACCAGAATGGAGAATGGTGTCAAAAGCTTTTGTGAGGTCTAGGTAGGCTGTGTGGACCTCCTTTCCTTCATCTAAAGCCTTGGTAACTGTCTCAAAGAAGTCCATCAGGTTTAGGAGGCATGATCTGCCCTTAACAAAGCCAAACTGGGTAGATCCAATGTTTGGAGGTTCCCAATGTTTCTGTTAATGAGTTCCATGATGATGCACTCCATAGCCTTGCAGACCAGGCTAGTCAGGCTTATAGGGAGATAGTTCCCAGGGTCCGTTGTGGCTCCACATTTGTGGAGTGGGATATCTGTTGCTGTGCACCACTATATGGGTATGTAGCCTGTATAGAGGTTGAGTTTGAACAGTGTGTTTAGGTGAGGGGTTAGTTCATTTTTGGAGCTTATGTAAGACACAGCCTGGGACACCATCCAGTCCCATTGAAGCTGTGTTTTTAGCTTTGGATAGGGCTGTTTTAACCTGTGTGTCAGTGATTGCTGGGGATCTACATTCTTCTGGTATGGTTATGGGCCCTTTAAGGGGTGAGAGGGGGGGTGAAGTTTGCACTAAACATGTCTGCCAGAATGTTGGTAATATCAGTCAGTTCAGTGTATATTGTGCCATTCTGTACTTACTCAGAGCAGATCTGAGATTTTCCACTTAGGTTCTTGACATAGCTAAAGAATGCTTTGTGGTTATCTTTGGAGTCCTTGGCAATTTTTCTTTCAAAGCTAGCCTTGGATGATTTTATGAGGGATCGTAGTTTCTTGCTGATACTGATCAGGGATGTCTTTCCTTCTTGGGATTTTACTCTTTTCTGTACTAGTTTCCTGCTTCTATTGTATAGCTTGTTTATGGCAGGGGTCCACCAGACTGGTTTCCTTTTCTTGGAGGAGTGAGTCTTGGTTTTACTTCAGATAGCACGATCCATGCATTCTTGCAGGTGCCCATAGAGTGCCTTTGTAAGGGATTCAGCAGCTTGGACAACACTGTACTTTAGCTTGGGGGCTGTGAACCTTTCCACGTCAGTCTTAAGTAATGTGAAGTTTGCTTTTGAAAGGTTTTTCATGGTGGTTTCCTTGATTGGGGGTGGGGGTGGAATGTGCATATCCATAGTGATTAGTCTATGGTCTGATCTAACCGGCGAGGGGTTGACCTCTGGTGTGGAACACCGGTCCCCCATATTGGTGATGACCAGGTCCAATATGTTGTCACCTCTGGTGGGGGTGTTGACCAGTTGATCCAGGGTGCTCAAGTTTATAAATTCTAGGAAGCTTTGGGCAAGGGATTTAGTACTTGAGTAGTTCTCCCAGTTAATGTTTGGGTAATTGAAATCACTCAATATTAGGGCTTTTGGTAGGACCTTCATATCTTCCAGTGTCTCCAGAAATGCAGAATGGGGGTCCTGGGTCATGGTGGGTCATCTGTAGCAAGCTACAATTTGAATTGCAGTTTTGCCCATTGTTAGTTGTACATGGATGATCTCTGAGGCATCGTGCTGTGCCACTAACCTGGAGGTGTGGGTATCCTTAATGAATACGGATACACCCCCAACTTTTGTGTTTTGGTCCAGGTTCTGTGGCTGAAAAGTATGGTATGAGTTATAACCTGGTAGTGCTGGGGTCCTCCCTGGAGCCTTAAACCAGGTTTCTGTTATTGCACAGATATCAATGTTCTCCATACTGAGGAGTGCCTCGAGTGCATGCATTTTGAGGTTTAGACTTCTGGAGTTGAGTAGCATTACCCTCAGTTTTTGATTACTTGTGCTATTTACGGTGGTGGGTTTGTCTTTTGAGCCTTGCCTAAAAAAGGCACAATGGAGGTAGCAAAAGCCTTGGCCAATATTCGAAAGCCTAAGGGTGACAGATGCAAGACATCTCTTGCGAAGCAATTTGGCTTGTCGAGCATGTCATCCCAGGCGGACAGACAAAAGAAACTTAGCCAATTGTTGAAATTGATCATTTTTTTCTTTATACTGTGGGATCATTCCTGGTGAGGGCAGAATGCTACTCGGGGTAAGGGTCATACCTGCCTGGGATATGTGATCATAGAGCTCTTCCAGGTCTCTTTTCATGTAGTCCAGGGAGGTACATCTCAGGTCATTCACACTAACATGGACAATGACAGAGTCATATTTGTACTTGTTCTTGAGCGACCTGATTGCTTGTGTTATGTGGCAGATCCTGGGGCCTGACAGGCAGCTAACTGTAACCTTCTCCTTGTCCAGCCTAGTTAGTGGGACATCAGTGTGCCTGACTATAGAGTCGCCTATTACTAGTATGTTGGGTATGTTATTTTGCCTTAAGGGCTGTGATTGCGTGGCACACTGATTATGTGAATTATGTGTTTCATGGTGTGTGATGGGGTGTGGAGGTTGCTTGGATGTCTGCTTTGGAGGTCTCTGTTGGTTTTGCAGATTTTTATTTAGAGCTTCCGAGTATGTTTTCGTGTATTTATGTGTGTTATTTGCCGGTGTTGGTTTAATAGGTCTATGTGAGACTAGTGGTGTGTTGCAAGTATCTCCCTTCTCCTCTTGACTGTCAGATCCAGTCTTGGGTTGAGAGAGCTTTGCCTCCAGTTTGGCTGCATAATTGCATCTCTTGCATAGATTAGTGTTTGGTGGTAGGAGGAGAGGGCTGTCTGTGTATATGAGGCAGTTGTAACATTGTCTCAAAATGCTCAGTTTCACCAGTTGGACTGGAGAGTACACTTGAAACTGCCCTTTGGACATGGCTGAATAGGTAAAGTGAGCTGTTTTACTGATTGGCTGGTAGGGAAGAATAGAGAGCCTTGTCTTTCTGGACAGTATAGGGGGGTCTAGTGCTGGGGTTAATTAGTGCTTGCTATGGGTTTTGAGCAAGTGCTGGGTTGAGAAATGAATGGTTTCAGTGCTTAAGTTGAAAGTGTGTCTAGTTCCAAGGGAAAAATTGAAGAGTAGTCTTCGTGGAGCCAGGAATAGTTTAACCCTAGCTAACACAAAACTGTGCAAATGCAGTTTTTATAGTAGGGAAATGAAAGAGTTAGAAATTAGCCCAAAATGGCCAATACACTACTAACTTCTGGGCTGAAACCACTCCTCCAGGGACAGATAGGCTGCTCAAAGCTCCCCTCTCTCTCATAGGTGAACAGAGAAACTTCCTTCTATCCAAGTAAGGTATGGGCAACATAGAAACTTGTAACACATCCCTGAATTCAACAATAACCTGAAAACTAAACTATACTAGTTCAGAAAGGCAGGAAACAAGTATATTTTTGAGGAGGGGTTGTTTTTTTTTTCAAAAAATAAAGCAGATGCAATAAAAAAAACACTTTAAATGCATAGAAATGGCTATTGCACTTTAGTATGTAGCCTATGACAGTTAAACAGATTATTTAAACACAAAGACAACTTAGTTCAAGTTCATGGTAATGACTCCCTGTTACATAACACCTCCACCAGGAATATAATGAATTCCTAATCAACAGGTTTTGTGCAGCAATTATCATCTTTGTCTGAATGTACAAAACCTTGCAGTAATTAAATGCAGGTCATTATCACATTTGAACATTAACTGCAGTTACAGTGTAACACTCATTCTTAATTGTCGGGTGAAACTTTCAGCAGCTGCCACTGTTATTCACATAAGTAGAAGTTATCACATTGATGAATGCACAGACCAAGTAATGGTTTCTATGTGGAGTCATTTTCAAACCCCCTCCCAACAGTTTTTATGTCATTTTTAGCATTTCTTGTAGTGGGCACAATATGTACCCATTGTGGTTACATTTATCATGTTTTTGTGAACTACTGCAATTGAACATTGTATCATGTACTAATTTCCTGTATCACACAGTCACTAGATAGTGTTCTGGTGTGTTGTTTTCAACTACCTCTGTGCAGGATTATAACATCACGATGTTCTATGTTGTTGTGTTTTTCAGCTGTAATTTCAAGTGGAAAATGACACGTCCTCCAACAAAGATGCCATCTGTTGAGCAGAAATCAAACAGCATTTAATTGTTGGGTGAGGAAACAGACACTGATGGCTGTAGCAGTGTTTCAGACACTGGTATGTACCTTGAGCCACCACAGAATGCCAGCCAAAGTGATGACAAAGATTATGACACAGACGATGATATTCCACTCGCACATCTGCATGACAAGGCCATTTCCTGTGACATGGATGAAGCCCCTGTGTCAGCCATTCATGACAGACCACTACGACTTGCCAAAGCAGACCTGACCAGTAATTATGACACTGGCCATGACAGTGAGGATGAGGTGCCCTCCTAAGGAAGGGGTCCACACACAATGGCCACCTAGTGCATTCAGAGTTTGACACAGATGATGAATTGCCTTTATCTGTGTTCAAGAAAGCATGTGGTATGAGTGACACACCTATGAAGTCATCCAGAGTGCATGACTCTTCAAGTGCTGACAAGGGTGTGGATGTTTCTTTGACTGTACATGACATTGAAAGTAGTCCAGAGTATGTGAATTGGGATGAAGAAAATCCACTAGATATGAGTCCAAGTAGCTCCTTGTCAGGCAATGATATGGTTGTCCCTCAGCAGGGAACATCTGTTAGTAGTTCACTAACAACTGCATGCAGTACAGTTGGTACTGACATTGAGAGAGCACCATCTCTGTACACGTCAGCACTTTTGATTCCCAACTGTTCCCGGTGACCCCAGTAAGGTACGCCGAGCATGCCCACCATGTAAGATCATGTGGGAAAAATGCCTCCAAACAATACACATTGAGGACTTTGTGGAGCCAGTAGGCCCAGTAAACAACTTGGGCTCAGAAAGCATAGAGATGTACTTCATGAATTTGATGTTCCCAGAGGAGCTGTACTCCCTTATTGTCAATGAAACCAATCACTATGCTATACTGAAGTAGGCTACAGCAGGCAAGGTTGATACGCGGTAGAGTCCTGTTTGTCCAGGAGGCATACGCACATTTCTAGGTGTCAGAATATACATGTCTATTGTACATGTTCCTGAATACAGGCAGTACTGGGAAACAAAAATGTAAATGGTCGCTTCCCAATAGCGGAGTACATGACCTGAGACAGGTTTGAAAAATCTTAGCAGTATTTCCACTGCAATGATAACAGCCTGCACCTACCACAGAGCTCTGTGGGTCATGACAAGCCACATCATGTATGGCCAATACTAGATGCAGTGCTTCATGCATGCAGGACACAGTACAATGTGCATCCTGAGGTGGTTGTAGATGAAGCCATAGTCGGCCTCCCTGGACACTTGACATTTAGACAGTTTATGCCTGGTAAGCCAGAGAGGTATGATATTAAGGTATGGGTGTTGGCAGACTCTACATGAATTCCAGGTATACACTGGAAAAGCAGACCAGAATACAGAGGTTATACTGACACACTGAGTTGTGGTTGACTTAACTATGGGACTTATTGGCAAGAAGCATCACATTTACTTTGATAACTTCTTTATCTTTGTTCTGCTGGCACAGCAATTGCTGTAAGATGGTATGTACTGTTGTGGAACCATGAGCAACAATAGGTCAGGATGGCCTCTAACATTCAACAGATAGGCCAATGGGAAAGCAACTCGAGACTACTTCAAGCAATTGCAGAGTGGACCACTGCTAGCTACTGAATGGAAGGATAGCAACTCTGTATTCCTCCTGTCAACTAACTGTAACCCAACCTTGGCAGTCTCCAGCAGACACAAGAGAAAGCATAATGGAACCAAGGCATCAGTTGCATGTCCACCAGTTGTAAACATGTACAACACTAACATGAATGGGGTGGACCAAGCAGATCAGCTCAGGACACAGCATCCCACTGCCAGAAAGGCCCACAAATGGTGGCTGCACTTGTTCTGGTTCTTATGGGATGTGGCCATAGTCAATGCTTTTATTATATTCTGTGCAAGTAACACCCACCAGCAATTCTCTGCTATTTCACCAACACAGTTACAGTTTCGAAGGAACCTAGGCTTGCATCTACTTGCCAGTTACACTAAGAGGAAAAGATGCACTGACATTACTCTCCCAGAGCTGTGAGCTGATTTGAGCATGGCTCCCACTTTCCAGTGAAATGGCATAAATCAAGATGCAAAAACTGTGCCAGCAAGGGTAAACATGCTGAGCCATCATGGGGGTGCCTGACTTGCAAGATCAACCTGTGGGTTGAATGCTTCGGCAAGTACCATGGCCATAAATTTCTAGTGTGTTACTGATATCAGGAAAGGCACATTATGTGATGCACAAGACATATCAAGATGTGCATGCATATGGAACTGGGGACCTTGGAGTGTGGGGCTGAGTACTGTGTCCATCACTGGGTGTCACACCTAAACATCATGCATCTTAGGACCATCCTGGATGGCAGTGGGGACCTTGGAGACTCTTTAGCTCAGTCCCAGTGGGCTGCTTTCCAGGATATGCTTGGTTTCAAGGGTGCCCTTTCTGTGCTCCCTTGTCAGTTACCAGCCAAGCTGTTATGCACCAAGGCCAGGAAGGTCCCTCTTCAGACTTTTGTGCCAACTGCTCTTGTATTGGTGGATGCATCATGGAGGGGCATACCAAGCCACCATGGATCTTATGATCTACCTGGATCATAGTTGGGGACTTGGAGCCTCTTCAGCTCAGTCCCAAGTAAGCATGAGCTCAGGGATGCCACTGTGATGCAATGTTTCCCTCTAGGAAAGGACACATGCAAAACGACAAAGCCTGGGTCTGTCTTGGTCTTTTCACATGTTGTCTTGGTGTAGCTCTCCACTTAGTATCCCTCCCTTCAGGTGTAGTAAATATATGTAGGTCAGGGCAAGAGGGTTTACATTAGCTCCTCCCTTTCACTCCTTATGGCCATTGCCAAAAAGACGCATGTAAATGGAAAAGGCAGAGGTAAGGCAGAGTGCTGGCATTGCATGCAATCAGGAGTCATTGTTGCTACCGACAGTCTGTGTGGGTAGCCAGCACCGGTATGGGACACTTCAGATGCCCACAAGCTGAAGCCCCATGCCTGTCCTTGGCATATTAGAAGAGTGGCGGTCCTTACCCTACTTTTTCCATTTACATGTGCCCTTTCTGTGCCCCCTTGTCAGTTACCAACCAAGCCCTTATGCACCAAGGCCAGGAAGGTCTGATATAATTCCTCAACAGATATGGAAAACAGCAAACAGTCAACAGGCAGCACACAAGGCCAGATGTTTACAGAATGGGTTCATGCATGGCTTGATGCACAGGGTCGGCGGATCTACAGTCTGCCATGACAGCATCACTGCAAAAGATGTTCAACTGTTCAGAAGGGATGGCATTCACCTAACTGAGGATGGCATTTCATTGGTCTTGACTGACATCCACAATGGCATGAGGAGAGCTATGCAGGATTGGTAACATGCGGCTTGTGAGAAGAATGGAAAACACCCATGACCAAGTAGGACCAGTATAGTAAGTAAAACTCTATTATGAATTGTGCTGTATTTTTCAAGTTTGGCAAATAACTGTGGTAAGGAGCTGGTGAAGATGCTGAGAAAGAACAACTATTTCAGGAAATTGCTACCATGTACAATCTAATATGTCAGTAACCATCCTGCAATACTTCTTTTTTTATTCTGCTTTTATCAGGCATGTGTAGAGTTTAGATGACAAGAAGGGCTTAGTAATACAGAACATGATCCCTTAAGTCCATTGCTGAATGGACACATATAAAGAGAAAAGGCATAGGTAATGCAGACTGCTGACACTGAAGGAGGTTGTGAGACTGTAGTGGCATCAGCTGTCTGAGTGGGTAGCCAGCACAGCTATCAGACAGATCAGATGGCCTTGCCTGCTACTGTAGTCCCATGCCTGTCCTGGGTTCTTTAGTGGAATGGCGGTCCTTACCTTGCTTTTTCTCTTTACATGCACCATTCAGCAGTATGTTGGCTGCACCAAGAATGTGTATATTTACAATCATATGTGTCTACATTGTAAAAGAACTGGGTCTGAATGTTGTACACATCTACAGATATCAATTGTTTTAGGACTCAGGTTATGGAAATTATGATTTTTTTTCATATTTTGGTAAATAACTTTGCAAGGGAGCATCTGAATGTGCTAGTACCTCATTTTGAAGACAGTATTGACAGCTGCAACATGGTAAAATAACTCTGTCTGTATGTTGTACACATGTACAGATATCAAAGTTTGTTTCAGACTTAGGTTATGGAAATTATGATTTTTTTCATATTTTGGTAAATAACTTTGCAAGGGAGCATCTGAATATGCTAATATGTCATTTTGAAGACAGTATTGATAGTTCCAACATGGTAAAATAACTGTGCCTGTATGTTGTACACATGTACAGATAGCAAAGTTTGTTTCAGACTTAGGTTGTGGAAATTATGATTTTTTTTCATATTTTGGTAAATAACTTTGCATAGGAGCATCTGAATGTGCTAAGTAATACCTCATTTTGAAAACAGTATTGCTAATTCCAACATGGTAAAAGAACTGTGCCTGCATGTTGTACACATGTACAGATATCAAAGTTTGTTTTGGACTTTGGAAATTATGATTTTTTTCATATTTTGGTAAATAACTTTGCAACGGAGCATGTCAGTGTGCCAAGTAATACCTCATTTTGAAGACAGTGTTACTCCTTACAACATGCTAAAAGAAATGTGTCTGTGCACTGTATACATGTACAGATATCACAGTTTGTTTAGTCTTGTAGGATTATGAAAATTATACATTTCCAATACTTCTCATTATTATGCCCATATCTTTGGAAAGAAGCATGGTGATCACACAAATGATGCATCATTTTAAAGCTGACATTGAGACGCACAGCTTCTACACTGATATGTAGGCACTGTCTGTTACAGGTGATGAGATATTATGCTTTGTTTATCGATTATGAGAAATATTATATTAATCATATTTCTGTGAATATCTCCATAAAGGAGCATCACACAGTAATGGTTAAGGTATAATTTTAAAGCTGGCATTCATACTAATAAATTTAATATAAATCTTATGGGTCTACATGGTACATTGACCAAGATATTGTGCTTTGCTTTTCCAAAAAAGGTAAAAAATATGCACAATATCAACATTCCTTGCCAAATATTTAATAATGACTTTGATACACACTATCAACATTTACACTATTGGAAAGGTCAGTGTCTACTGAACAACGTTTGCATTTACATTTTTACTCTAGCTCTTATAGTTAAAGAGTTATGAATATTTGTTGTCTGTATGGTATTACAAATGGATTTTCTGAAAATGAGCTCAGGCTGCACTGTTGTTCCTATGGTGGAATTAAGCAGGCAGCTTTTTCTGAAATGCTCCAGAGTGAATGGGTTAAGACCATTTGTTGAAAATAAAGTGAGACTGTCAATAAATATGGAAACTGATATTATACCAAGATTGATAATATTCATATGGTGTAGTTCGATGAACATTGAACATAAATTAAGCATGTCACCTGTATATAAAATCCTACGAGAAGACTTGATTACGTTTGACCAAGCTTTTTGGAATGACTCCATAAAGATTAATGGTGAACCTTTATCTAACGATAATAAGAAACAGTTATTAAATTCAATAAAAAACACGTCATCATCTTTATATTGGAGACTATATACCTGGAGATTTATTCATAGAAGCTTTTACACTCCACACAGAATTGACCTTATAACCAAGAATAATGAAAGCAAATGGTGGAGGTGTGGTGATATTCTTGAAGCCAACTGGATTCATATGTTCATCGAATGTTGAACTCTCACACAATACTGGAGTGATTTTAGACATTTCACAAAAGCCCTGTGGTCTGATAACTGTCAGATTACTAGCTCTTTGATATTATTCAATGTCCCTACCCTAAGTGTAATTCCTAGACATTAGTTATCTATTCTTTAGTTAATTCTAGCTATTGCTCAAAAAATAATTACATTGAACTGGAAAAATAAGCAAGATCTTATGTTTACTGAGTTTATTTCAATAGTAAGGTATGCATGTAAAAACGAAATGCAAACTATTTATCAGAGATCATCAAATGTAGCATACAAAAGACTAGCTTGCCAAAAATTGGAGAGATTGTTAGATAAATACTGATTACCTTTCTTGGATAAAACAAATGTTTATCATGGATGTTTGTATATTGTGTAAATAGTTATTATGTTTTATATTGTTTATTTTAATACTTTATGTTGATTATTTTTAATACTTTATGTAACTGCGGTGGTGGTGCTCCGGTAGCGTTGCCGCCTCATAACAAGACGTTGTCCCGTTCGATTCTCAGCTAGAGCGTCTTCTGTGTGGAGGCATACGTGAATGGGGCATGCCTTTGTTGAAGGTTGTGCATCAGGGCTGGTAACCCGGTACGTTAAAATCCACTACCAATCATTAGTGGACTGGAGTTCCGCTGTGGTGACCCCTAACCGGGAAAAGCCGAAAGACACAAACAAAAATACTTTTAATACTTTATGTCGATGTTTATTAATAAAATTTAATAAAAATGTTTTTGGAAAAAAGAAAAAAGATTTCTCTTGAAGAGGGTCAGTGAGGTGCTCTGCTTGACATGTATGGGAAATCTATTCCATAGCATGGGCATTCTCTGGGTTATGAACCTGTCCCTCCAGCATGTTCTGTTGATTGTGGTAATGAGTTTGAGGTCTCTGGAGCATGCGGTGCGGAGGGATTGAGATTTCTTTAGATGTAGCATTTCTAACAGAGCTGGGTCAGACATGGCTTTGTAAGTCAAGCAGAGATCGCCTCTAAGTAGGCAATAAAAGACAGAGAATAGTTGGAGTTTTTTGAGTCTGTCCATATAGGACAAATGTTTAAGGCCTAGGATCCTCTCTGTGAGGTAATTTTGCAGCCTCTCCAGTTGTTGCAGGTGTTTAATGAGATACATGCTAAATGGGGCATTGTACTCAATGACTGGCTAATGAGGGAAGAGGGAGACAATGACCTCTTTCTTCCTGGATGCAAAACCCTTGTAATGAGATGTGCCACACAGAAAGACTTTCTGACCATAGTGGCAATATGGTGGTCAAAAGTGAGGTTTCTGTCAACCTGTGTTCCCAGATCTCTTATAATGCCTTCTGTGTTCAGTGGACTGCCATTGATGTGGTAATTCATGGGAACTGTTTTTTTCCAAAAGGGATGATGACACATTGTTTTGGCATTGAGCTTAAGGCCATGGTTTTGACATCATTCACTGGTCTCAGTGAGGCCTTTCTGTAGGATGTCAACATCACTTGAGGAGTTAATAATAGCTCCCAACTTGCAATTGTCTGTGAACTTTGTCAACCAGAGTCCCTTCATGTTAGTCTGGACTACAGAGAAGTAGATACCAAACAGGAGAGGACACAGGACTAAACCCTGTGGGATTTCACTTGTGACTGGTCAGTAGTCTGATTTGGAGTCAGCTACTTTCATACTGTGGATTCTACCTGTGAGCCAGTTTGCAACCCACCTAGTGATATAGGGGTTGATGCCTAGCTTAGTTAGTTTTTTCTATGATTCCTGAGTGAGGATTGGTATCAAAGGCCTTGGCCAGATCCAGGTAGGCTGTATGAACCACCTTGCCTTCATCCACATCTCTGGTGACTGACTCAAAGAAGTTGACCAAGTTGAGCAGGCATGATCTACCCTTCACAAAACCAAACTGTGTGGGATCCAGAGTTTGGAGGTTCCCTATATCCTTGTTTATCAGGTCCATGATGATGCGTTGCATAGCTTTGCATATCAGACTCATCAGGCTAATGAGGTGATAGTTCCCAGGTCTGTAGTCACTCCTCAGTTGTGGAGAGGGATGATGGTAGCAGTGCACCATTTGGTAGGGACAAAGCCTGAGGTGAGCCTGTGATTGAACAGGGCACACAGTTGAGGTGCCAGTTCACTCTGTAGTTCATATAGAACACACAGCCAGGGAAATTATCAGATCCCATAGAAGCTGTATTCTTGGCCTTGGGCAGTGCTGTTTTAACCTCTGCACCAGTAATACTGGGTGCCTGGCAATCTACTGGTATTGTGACTGGTCCTTTGGGGGGGAGAAAGGGGTAATGTTGGCACTGAATCTGTTGGCCAGTATATTGGCAATATCTGTTGGCTTGGTATAGGAGGTGCCATTGTGCAGTAGCTCAGAGCAAATCTGGGTAATGCTGTGGCAAAGGCCTTGTGGCTGTCTTTACTATCTGCTGCAATTCTGTTTTCATAGCTAGCTTTAGAGGATTTGATGAGGGATCTCAACTTTTTGTTGAGGCTGATAAGGGAGTTTTTCCAGTCTTGGTACTTCACCTTATTCTGCATCAGTTTCCTCCTTCTGTTGTAGAGTTTGTTTATAGCAGGGGATCACCATATTGCCTTCCTTTTTTTGGAGGAGAGCATCTTGATTCTGTTGGGTATGGCAAGATCCATGCATTTGTGTACGTGTTTGTACAGTGCATTGGTGTATGATTCTGTGGTCATGCAACTATTTTCCATTTGCTGGGTGCTGTAAAGTTAGCCACCTCTGTTTTTAAGAGCATAAAGTTAGCTTTGGAGATGTTTTTCATGGTGGTTACCTTTGCGGGGGCGGGGTGGGAGGGATGTTGATTTCCAAAGTGATTAGTCTGTGGTCGGATCTAACCAGGGAGGAGTTGATGATTGGTGTAAAGCAACGGTCACCCATGTTAGTAATGACCAGGTCAAGGATGTTGATACCTCTAGTGGGGGTAAGAACAAGGTGGTCCAGGGCACTGGAATTAATGACTGTTAGGAAACGTTGGGCAAGTGTATTGGTACATGAGTAGTTTTCCCAGTTAATGGAGAGGTAGTTGAAATCGCCCAGTATGAGAGTGTTAGGTTGGACCCCAATATTCTCCAGGGCACTTAGGAACATGGAGTGTGAGTCTTGAGACATGGTTGGGGACCTATAGCAGGCTATGACCTGAATCGTTGCTTACCCAATGCTAGCTGCTCCTGAAGTATCTCAGATGTGTTATGTTGGGCTACCAGTCTGGAGGTGTGTGCATCTTTTATGAATATGGAAACACCACTGCTTTGGAGCTTCGGTTCAAGTTCTGGGGCTGAAAGGTGTGGAATGAGTTATAGCCTGGTAGTGCAAGGGTGCTTTCTGCTGCCTTGAACCAGGTCTCTGTTACAGCACAAATGTCAATGTTCTCCATTTTAAGGCATGCTTCGAGAGAGGGCATTTTGAGATTTAGACTTCTAGCATTGAGCAGCATAACCTTCAGACTACATTTGTTTGTAGCTGTTACAGTGGTAATTTGTTCTTTGGAACACCACCTAAAAAGGCACTATAGGGGTGGCAAGGGCCTTAGCCAGTATCTGGAAGCCCAGGGGTGACAGATGCAGGCCATCTCTGGCAAAGCATTGAGGTCTGTCAATCATGTCATCCCAGGCAGACAGATACTGGATCCCCTGAGAATGACACCAGACTCTTAGCCAATTGTTGAAATCAATCATTTTCTGCTTGTACTGTGGTATCATTCTGGGTGATGGTAGGATACTGCTCAGGGCTAAGGACATACCTGCCTAAGCTACATAAACTGAGAGCTCCTCCATGTCTCTTTTCATGTAGTTCAGGGAGGTACATCTCAGATCATTCACACCCACATGTACAATGACAGCGTCATATTTGTACCTGTTGTTGAGGGACCTAAGTGTGTGTATGACAGGCAGCTGACTCGTATTTCCTCCTTATTCAACCTAGTGAGTGGGACATCAGTATGCCTCACTATCAAGTCACCTATGGCTAGTGTGTTAAGTATGCTGTTTGCCTTAGTGTCTTTGGATGAGTGGCACACTGTTTAGGAGAGTTATGTGTCTCATGATTAGTGTTGTGTTGTGGTGGTTGAGTGCATTTCTGCCTTGGAGGTGTCTGCTGTTTGGGTAGATTTTTACTGAGAGCCACCATGAAGGTGGGTGTGTGGTTTGTGTTTTTATGTGAAGGCAGTGCTGGTGTGTGTTCTGGAGGGCCATGTGTTCCATGTGGTGTGGTTCAAGTGTTGACCTTCTCCTCTTGCCAGGTATTCCAGACTTGGCTGGAGAGTGCACGGCCTCCAATTTGGCTATATAAGTGCATTTCTCACCGGGGGAATGTTGGGAAGTAAGAGGAGAGGGTTGTCAGTGTATATGAGGCAGTTGGTACATTGCCTCAGGATGCCCAAGTTCATCAAGTTAATAATAGAAAGCACAGGGAACTGACCTTTAGACATGCCTGGATGGGTGGACATTAATACTAAGTATTGGAGCTGTTTCTTTGTAGAAAGTTTACTGCTGCCATCACTTTTGTGTGCCACAATAATTGCTACAAGAAGTCTGGTAAAGTGCTAGACTAATAAGCTAGTAAAAGTGCAGGAGAGGAGAGAGCTAGCAGATCTAAGAGAAAATTGAAGAGCAAACTTTGGCACCACTCAGAAGCTTACAAACATTCCTGGATACACCAAATCTCTAGCTGGACTAGACTAGTTACATGAAATTTGGGAAACAAGTGCAAACATGGGGCTTTTAAACCAGAAAGTTGAAAGAGATGGCAAAACTGCCCAAACAGCCAATAAACTATACTTTCTGGGTCAGAAATTACTCCTCTTGTGCTAGATAGGCTACATAGTGCTTATCACTCCCACTGATAAGCTAGAAGGCTTCCCTCCAACACAAAAAGGCTTGGGGGGCTCAGAAGCTTACAAACAGTCCGGGATACAGCAAATCTGTATCTGGACTAGACTAGTTACAAGAAAAGCAGGAAACAAGCTTAGATTTTATTTACAGAAAAGCAGCTAAAACAGCACTAAAAACAAGCCAAGTGCAGTGCAAGCTAGCACACTTGAGTGTGTGGCAGTATTAAAGCAAATACAGTGTAAATAAATGCAATTTATTCAAAATGTATTCTGAAATGAATTCAATTATTGTTTTATTCAACTATGAGCTGTTAAAAAGTGCCAAAAATATATTTATCAACTGAGAAGCACAGGGAGATTCTAACAAAGTTTTTTTTCTAATTAGTAAAGTGGAAAGAGAAAGGAGGAGAAGAAGATAATTCAAGGTTAAAAAACTAAGAGAGTGGATCTTCTCAAATATTCTGTCTGTATTAGGTAGAATGAGCTAATTACACTAGACTGGAAGGAGTGTCCCAGAACAAATTTACAGTAGGGAAAGGCAATTGCAAAGGCACCAAGTATAACTAAATCAGTTATATGATAAACTCCTTTGCAGGAAATCAGAACAAACAGATGTTTAACAAATGGAGAAATTTTACAGTTAATATCTTACATGCAGTAAAACTAGCTAGAAAAGGTTTACAGTGTGACAGTAAAAACCTTATTCGTCAGGCCCTGTGAGGCAGAAAATTTTAGTACAACTGTGCAGATTAGTTTATAGCTATAAAATACAGTAAAAAGTATGCAGCAAACAATAAAAGTGCTATGAATATCTCAAATAAGCAATAACTAGTAAAAATAGGCAAAACACAGGATACTTTATGTTATATATCACAAATTAGAGTTTTGCTCAGTACCCCTCCTCTGATTAGCTCTGTGTGAAATGGCAGAAAAACTCACAAGGTAACTTCTTAAGTAACAGAAGGTTGAAACCTGAAACAACTTAAAAAAAGCTCTAAAGAACCAATGAGATGCTTACTCCAAACCGTAGTCCAGGTCACCCCAATCAGCCAGTGACCAGAAGCACTATACTCTCACTGAAGTGTAAAATGGCTCTGCAAATAGACAACTAGGCCCAAAAACACAGTCCTGAATATGGACAATGCTACAAGCTACTACCTACACTACTTAGGCAGAAAACACTACAGAAATGTTTACCACAGCAGAAAAACAGCAGTGAGCCTTTAAATGAAAGTTTTAAACAGATAAAGGAGGAAGGAGACTCTAGAGAATGCTTTTTACTGCAAATGGAGGTGTGTCCATATTCATTAAGGATATCCACACCTCCAGGCTAGTTGCTCAGAATAATGCATCCGAGGTTATCCAAGTGCAACTTACTCTGGGCAAAACTGCAATCCAAATTGTAGCTTGCTACAGATCCCGCACCATGCCCCAGGATTCCCACTCCTCTTTTCTTGATGTACTTGAAAATATTAGGGTTCAACCAAACACCCTAATAAAAGGTGACTTCAACTACACCTCCATTAACTGGGAAAACTACTCATGTACCAACTCCTTAGCTCAATGCTTTCTGGAACTCATAAACTCCAATGCCCTGGATCAACTTATCCACACCCCCACAAGGGGCAACAATATCCTAGACCTAGTCATTACCAGCATGAGTGAACGGTGTTCCACACCTGAAGTCAACTCCTCGTTGGTCCGATCTGACCATAAATGAATCACCCTTGATATCCACATCCCGCCCACCCCTCATTAAGGAATCCATGGTAAAAAATGTATCCAAAGTCAACTTCATGCTTCTTAAGACAGAAGTGGTGAACTTCATGACACCCATGCAGATGGACAATACAGTTACAACTGCTGACTCCTACACAAATGCACTCTATAAGCACTTACATGAGTGCATGGATCGTGCTATCCCAAACAGAACCAAGATGCTATCCTCCAAAAAAAGGAAGCCAATCTGGTGGTCCCCTGCCATAAAACAACTATACAACAGAAGAAAGAAACTCTGGCAAAAGAGAGTAAAATCCCATGTGTGGAGGAGCTCCCTGGTCAGCCTCAGTAAGAAACTGAGATGCGTTATAAGATCCTCCAAAGCTAGCTATGAAAACAAAATTGCCACTACTTCTAAGGACAACCACAAAGCATTCTATAGCTATGTCAAAAATCTCGATGGCAACACCCGGATCTTCTCTGCGTTACAGCACAATGGCACAAAAATTACAGAACCAACTGATATTGCCAACATCCTGGCAGATAGGTTCAGTGCTAACTTTACCCCCTCCCTCACCCCTTAAAGGGCTCATATCTATACAGGAAGAATGCAGAGTCCCTGTAATCAGAACTACGCAGGTAAAAGCTGCACTATCTAAAGCCAAAAACACAGCTTCCATGGGACCGGACAACATCCCAGGCTGCGTTTTACACGAACTTCAGAACAAATTGGCTCCCCACTTAAACACCATGTTCAATAATAGTCTCGCATCAGGCTTTGTGCCCACTGAATGGTGCACAGCAACAGTTATCCCACTCCACAAAGGGGGAGCCACCACTGATTCCTGGAACTATCGACCTATTAGCCTGACAAGCCTGGTCTGCAAGGCCATGGAATGTATCATCATGGAACTCATAAACAAAGATATTGGTAACCTCCAAACTCTGGATTCCACCCAGTTCGGGTTTGTGAAAGGCAGATCATGCCACCTGAACCTGATCGATTTCTTTGAGGCAGTCACCAAAGCCGTAGATGAGGGTAAGGTGGTTCATACAGCCTATCTTGACCTCACCAAGGCTTTCAACACCATCCCCCATTCTGGAATTATAGCTAAACTCACTAAGCTAGGTATAAATCTCTACGTCACATGATGGGTTGCCAACTGGCTCACTGACAGAAACCACACTATAAAAGTTGCAGACTCCAAATCTGATCTCAAAGCAGTGACAAGTGGAGTACCACAGTGTTCCGTCCTGGGACCTCCCCTGTTTGGTATCTACTTCTCTGAAGTACAGGCTAACACAGAAGGCCTCTGGCTAATGACGTTCACAGATGATTGCAAACTAGGAGCCATAGTCAAGTCCCCAAATGATGTGGACATCCTACAGAAGGGCCTCACTGAGACAGATGCCTGGTGTCAGAACCATGGCCTCAAACTCAATGCCAAAAAGTGCAGTGTCATCCCCTTTGGTAAAAACTCTGTACCCATGAACAACCACATAGACAGCAATCTACTTAACACTGAATGTGTGATAAGAGACCTTGGGACCCAGGTGGACAGCAGTCTGTCCTTTGATAGTCACATCACCACAGTAGTCAGGAAGTCCTTCTATGTGGCACACCTCAACATAAAAGGGTTCTCATCCAGGAAAAAAGAGGTCATTGTTCCCCTCTACTTGACACTCATTAGACCCATTATAGAGTACAGTGACCCTTTTGGAATGTACCTCACAAGTCATCTGCAGCAGCTAGAAAGACCACAGAAGTACCTCACAAAGAGGATTACTGGCTTCAAACAAATGCCCTACACTGACCCTCTCAAAAAACTCCAGCTTTACTCCATAGCATATTGCCTACTCCGAGGTGATCTCTGCCTAACATATAAAGCTATGTCAAACCCAGAGCTGTTAGACATGCTACGCCTAAAGAAATCACAGTCCCTCCGATCTACATGCTCTAGGAACCTAAACCTTGTCACCACAATAAACAGGACATGTTGGAGGGATAGATTCCTGTCCCAGAGGCTTCCCATACTCTGGAACAGGCTACCCATCTATGTCAAGCAAAGTTCTTCATTAGCACTCTTCAAGACAAATCTTGATGAGTGGATGGGAAATAGGAAATACACCCTGGGGATCACTTCTGTGTCTCTGCTCGACAGTGGCACAGGAAATAACTTTCTTGGGTGGTGTAAGCCAGGGAACCTTGTTGGCTAGGCTTACATAGGCCCTTGGGCCGATAGCCTAGTACCTACTTATGAACCTATGAACCTATGAAACAAATCAGTTATATGATACACTCCTTGACAGGGAATCATTACAAACAAACAGATGTTTAACAAATGGAGAACATTTACAGTTAATACCTTACACACAGTGAAACTAGCTAAAAATGATTTATAAACAATGTGACAGTAAAAAACTTATTTATGAGACCCTGTGAGGCAGACAATTTTAGTACAACTGTGCGGATTAGTTTCTAGCTATAAAATACAGTAAAAACTATGCAGCAAACAATAAAAGTGCTATAACTATCTAGAATAAGCAATAACTAGTACAAATAAGCAAAAAAACATGATACTTAATGTTATATATCACAGATCAGAGTTTTGCTCAGTGCTACTCCTTCGACTAGCACTGTGTGAAATGGCAGAAACACTCACAAGGTAACATATTAAGTAACAGAATGTTGAAACCAGAAATAACTTTAAAAAAAAGCTCCAAACAATCAATGAGCCGCTTACTCCAAGCTGTAGTCCAGGTAACCCCAAATCAGCCAATAACCATACACACTACACTCTCACTGAAGTGTAAAATGGCTTTTGCTAAACTAAGATGGCCTGGAAAATGTGTTAGACACACAGCCTCTGCAAACAAACAACTAGGCACAGAAACACAGTCCTGAAAATGGACAATGCTACAGCTACTTCCTACACTACTTAGACAGAAAACACTACAGAAATGTTTATCACAGTAGAAAAACAGCAGTGAGCCTTTAAATGAAAGTTTTAAACAGATAACAGAGCAAGGAGACTCTAGAGAATGATTTTAATTGCAAACAAATCAGTTATATGATACACTTCTTGAGAGGAAATCAGAACAAACAAACAGATGTTTAACAAATGGAGAAAATGTCGAGTTAATACCTTACACACAGTGAAACTAGCTAGAAAAGATTTACAAACAGTGTGACAGTAAAAACCTTATTTATCTGGCCCTGTGAGGCAGACAATTTTAGTACAACCATGCAGATTCATTTATAGCTATAAAATACAGTAAAAAGTATGCAGCAGACAATAAAAGTACTATAAATATCTAGAATAAACAATAAATAGTAAAACTAAGCAAAAACAGGATACGTAATGTTATATATCATAGATTAGAGTTTTGCTCAGTGCCCCTCGCTTGAGGTGTATACCAGGCGTTTATCCAGCTTTTGTTTTCTTTCACGTGCCCCTCCTCTGATTAACTCTAACGGAGGCTATGGAGAGACCTATAAATAGAGAGACTAGTAGTAGGGGAGTAAAGTGCTGTTGGGACTAGAGGATATGAGACATAATTGGAGTTTTGTTGGTTCTAAGAAGGGGATTGATGTTATTGAGAAAGATGTTGGGCAAGTGGATTTGAAGGCAGAGTAGGATGAAAGGTAGGATGGGGGAGATGCTAGAGATAAGAGTGAGTGATAGAGGGGCGGCGGTTAGGAAAATTGTGCTGTGGCATGGCTTAGGGTGTGTAATAGGGTGTAGAATCATTCTGAGAGTGTGGATTGGATGTTGGGTGTGGTACAGGGTGTCAAATGATTTGGAGTATGGATATATCTACGAGGGTGGGGAATGGGGTCAGGGTAGGGCAGTAGAGAGAGCCCGAGTGCAGTGAGGGCAAACTGAGCAGGGCTGAACCTACCAGCACCATTTGGCACCAAAAACAATCAGTCCTGTTGATAGGGTCTGCCCGGTAAGTAGAGTAAGTCTATGAGCGGCACAAGGGTTCCCTTCATAACATTGAAATTTCATAACGTTGAATTTCATAACATTTGAGACCATAACATTGAAAATTCAAAACACTGAAAACCCAAAACATTGAAAACTCAGAACATTGAAAGTGTGCTTTATAACATTGAAAACTACATTACACAAGTAAATATCACCTCCACCTACACCATCTAACTAACAAACACACTTTCTATTATGTTTCTGCAGGGGAGCATGCACCCCCCATGTGGGGGGCTCTGCCCCCAAACCCCCATAAATTAAATATACCAATTCTGAGATCACACTACAGTGGAAAAAAAGTACATTTCCTAACCTCACACCCCCCTATAAATTATATATATACCAACTCCAAGATTGCACTACAGTGGAAAAAACTTAATTTCCTAACCTTACTGTGAGGTCAGGAAATTAACTTTTTTCCACTGTAGTGCGATCTTGGAGTTGGTGTATTTAATTTATGGTGGGTGTGTTGGGGCTTCAGGGGAGCTTGCCCCCCTGCAGAAATGTAGTCTAAAGTGTGTTTGTTAGGTTTTGTAGGCGGAGAGGATGTTATTTACATATGCATTCTAGTTTTCAATGTTATGAAGCACACTTTCTGTTCTGAGTTTTCAATGTTTTGGGATTTAGATGTTTTGGTCTCAATGTTATGAAATTCAACGTTATGAAATTTCAATGTTATGAAGAGGACCCCCGGCACAAAGGTCAGGGGAATTAGGCTGAATTTGTGCAATTGTAGTGAGTTCTGCAATATAATGTTTTACTTAACCTTATTTTCCATTTCATGTTTTGTAGTTTTTCACCAATTAAAGAGTGGTCTGGGAAGGGGAAGGATAGACAGCAGACGGAAAGTGTAGCACAGTTAGCACCATTTCACAGGTATCTCCAGTATGGATATGATGCCTGGATATCTTCTGCCACCTACTGGTGATATAATAGTACTTCAAAAGACACTGGGACTTAAATTTAGGATAATAAGCTGGAGCATATGGGATGTCTTAAGAGTGTGCACCCCCGTTTCTATTTTACAGCACAAAACTAAGGCATTGAACAGGTTTTATAAGATTTAAGCTAGTAGGGCTGTAATTTGTGAAAAAGCATCTACACTGAGCCCTAAAAAGATTATCCCAGTCTGGCTGGGATCTCTTCCTGGAGATAAAAAAACCCGTATATGAGAAGGACACTTGTTGATTGTTTCTGCAGGAGGGGAGGCCACCACAGCTTTGGGGTTAGCTGTAAGACACAATGGGAAAAGCTGGATGAGTAAATACAGCAGAGGATCTGAGAGAGGACACTATCTAAGCTAACATGGATAATACCTGGACTAGAAAGTGGACTGGTATAGGTGTTGGAACTGGGCTACTTTTATGGAAACCCAGAAAGCTATAGTTTGATGGAACAACTAACTCTTATAACAGCAGATTATTTAACCAGCAAGTTAATACCTTATGCCTGGTTTCGTATGTTAAAACAATACTGCTATGCACCGGGGTTTAAAAACAAGTTTACAATGCATATTACTTCCTAGCTGCTGTTAACACAAAATGATGCTGTTTTCAATATGAGACCAATACAAAAAAATACCTATAGTTTTCTAATACAGTTATTCAGCAGTGTAACACACAAGAAATATTGGTATTGTAATTAGCACTAAATATATCATGTATGTAATGCTGTTTAGACAGCAACTACATCACTATTGCAAATTTGCCGTGTTGCTTTTGTGATGCAAGTGCATGAGCAGTACAAAGCATTTCAGCCTAGCTAATAATGCTGTAGCTACCTACACTAAGCATTTGTAATATACAGAGTGCTGAAATATGGCTGTCAAAGTTTAACCAAGGAAAAGTCCGTTACAGCAATTATATCAAACACAGGCAAGGCAGTGCAACTGTTCCCGTAATCTTGTTGTACTTACTGGCTAGCACACACCTAAAATGAAAGAAACAGGATCCATCGTCAGGGAGTTCAGGACAGATTTAAAGATGGCGCCAAGGTACAGAGCACCTTTCATTGATTTGAGAGGGGGTACTCAGCTGATTAGTGGTGAGGTCAGTTCCAGCCGGTGTGTACTTGGGCGGACTGAACCCACCATGACCCCGTTGTGCCAAAAAACAATCATTCCTGTTGATAGAGTCAGCCCTGTAAGTAGGTTAAGTCTATGATCGTAACAAAGGTTAGGGAATTAGGCTGAATTTGTGCAATTGTAGTGAGTTTTGCAATATAATGTTTTAATTAACCTTATTTCCCATTTTATTATTTGTAGTTTTTCACTACTTAAAGAGCGGTCTGGGAAGGGGAAGGATAGACAGGATGCCAAAAGGGTAGCACGGTTGGCACTGTTTCACTGGTGTCTGCTGCCTACTGTTGATATAATAGTACTTCAAAAGAAACTGGGACTTAAATTTAGGATAATAAGCTGGAGCATACGGGATGTGTTATGAGTGTGCACTCCCGTTTCTATTTTACAACACAAAACTAAGGCAATTAACAGGTTTTATCAGATTTAAGCTAGTAGGGCTGTAATTTGTGAAAAAGCACATATACTGAGCCCTAAAACGATGATCCTGGTATGATAAATATGATTATGTGTTGTTTATTTTGCGGTATAATTGGTTAAATGCTGCTCAAAGATATGGCATACCTGCCTGGGACTCATATTCAAAGAGCTCAATCATGTCTCTCTTCATATACTCCAGACAGGTACATCTCAAGTTGTTTATACCAACATGAACTATGATGCAGTAATAACAGGACTTGTTGAGAGACGTGCGTACACATGTGATCTCAGAACTACTTACACCAGACAGATAGCTGACCGTAAACTTCTCCTTGTTTAACCAGGTGAGTGGTGGTGTCTGATTAGTACCTCCACATATGATGGTTTATGTACTGGATGCATATTATGAGTAGCAGATGAGGTGTATGAGCTGACAACCTGTTTAGTGTTGCTTTTCTGAGCACTAGAGAGCAGTGATTCCAGATTTTTACTGTAGGTGGATCTCTCGCAAATTGGTCTGAAGTGATTTAGGAGCCAAGTATTGTCAGTGTACATGAGGCATTTTCTGCACTGCCTCAAAAAACAAGTCAACTAGGCTGGCAGGAGAAACAGAGGGAAACTGGAGTTCATAATGCAAGGTTTGAACCTAGCATCTGCATAGATAGCTTATTTTGCAAAAGAGATTCAGTTTATTTGAGTGGGTGCTTATGATATCACATTAGAGAAGCCATAAGTTATTACGTCATCCACAGTAGTTGTTTAGGATGCATAATTCAAAGCAGCAGGCATATTTACAGTACGGTCATCATAAAAATGCATTGGAATATTACATATCCCAGTATGCTGTCCAGCACTGGTGGTATGGGACTGTCTGCCCTGCGACTCAAAGTTGCTAAATTAATTCCTGGATAATATATCATATACACACCTATGGTGAGGTCCTCTATATATATATATATATATATATATATATATATATATATATATATATATATATATATATATATATAGTTATATAACTATATACAGTATATCCAACATTTTATAAATGTCAGTGAACTGCAGTTGAGGATAACTTTCTTCTCATTCTGGTCTGTAGTCTTTGTTTCCTATGCTTCTTAAATGTACAAAGCTTCATCTGTATGATAGTTTTGAATACCTTATTGTTATTTCCCTTTCCATCATTTTAAATTGTAATTATGACTGGCACTTTAGCATATTTAATACTTTTCAGTACTTTTAACTCAGTTTATTAAATGCTTTACTTTTGGGCATAACCAAATTCTTGCATTTTAGACGTTATGTTTTGTGTTCTGTAATTGCCATTCTGTTTTGTGACTGTATGACACAATTTTGGCCTTAATTCATATAAGGTCACACATGTGAAAGGACCTTGGGCTAACTGAACTTAACACAGTCAACCAATGAAATAAATAGATATATGTATTTTACTAAATTACTTATTCATGTCCACAGCTGGAAATTACTCACATGCATTGTAGAGTAAAATTGCTTTAAAACAATTAGATGTCTCTAACCAGTTGAATAATAGGTTATAAATAACAATCTATATGCCAAAAGTGAAACAAACATAACTTTTAACTCAGTTTCTATTATCCTGAAACAGAAACCTAAAATGCCTTTACATAATAGTAGTGCATAAACATGTTTTCCGTTGACGTGTGTATTAACTCATCGTAGTAATCAAGTTGTTTTGTAAGCATGACAAATTGCTTTCCTTCACTAATTGGGTGTTAGGGCAGAGCCCTGACTTAACAACTGGTTGAAAAACATGAAGAGTGCTGAGTAATAAAAGAAGTACAAAAAGAAGCAATACAGATCACTGCTGTTGTTTGGGTTTATGAACAAGACATCTTCAGTATCTTATACTGACACTCAAAATTTCATTTAGGTAGCCTTGCATTTCTTAAATGACAATAAAGTTTCTTTTTTGAATCAGCTGTACCACAGAAAAAGCATACATTGGACGGGTCACTGATAAACCTGTATTAAATGGCCATTTAGAGATGTCCACCTTAATCTGGACAAATTGTGATGCTGATTTCACTTTATTAATTTGCATAACATTTGCTCCAAAAGATTTTGAAAAAAAAAAAAAAAAAACAAACAAAAAAAAGAAATACAGACAGATATCAAATCAACAAAAATGTTTGACAGAATAGGCCAGATTCTGTAAAGCTCCCTAAAGCTGTATGGAGACAGCACAGCATGCTAAAGAAACTTGGAAGACTTCAGCACAGCTGATGCAGTTGCGATTTCAGAAGGCACACTGAAGGCAGTCAGAGTTGTATAATTACAGATTCCTAAACACACTGTGCTTACCAAGCACAACTTAAATGCAAAAAGCTGGCATGTAGACTCTGTTTCTAAAACTCTCAACATATGCTTTATGAACCTGAATGAATAAAAGCTACAACTACTGCAAATTCCATAGCAATACCAAAAAAAAAAAAAAAAAAGATAAAAATTCAACCTGCAGTTAATGAACTGTAACAAGCTCTGCAGTGATACAAACTGTAAATGAGGCTGTGTGTCCTAGAAGGCAGCCAGCTACAGTCAGAGCAAGGCTACAATTAAACAATTTGGCTAGACAGACATATATATATCTGACATATATATATATATGACATGTCTGTAACATATATGCCCACACAGGTCTGTTCATACCCTGTGAAGAAACCCGATCCTACATGAAACCAAACTGTTTTTCAGCCTGGGTTTACTTCTTTCTGGGACTTTCCAGAGACACTGGGGATGCTGAAGCAGTGTCACAGATAGCTAACAGCCATATTCTGACAAAATTCCTAGAAGCAATGTGCAGTAATGTGGATGTCCATATACACTTTCTACAATTTCTATCCACCCCCATAGAGCGGAGAACAATAAACCACAAGTTTTACAGCATTGCAAATTTCCCTTGTGTACTCAGTGCAATAGATTGCATGAACATAACTACCAAGCAACTAGTACATCAGGAAGCAGACCAATACATAGACAGAAAGAAATGACCATCCATCAACTGTCACGTTGTGTGTGCAGCAGATGGCAGCATAGCAAACATGGCAACACAGCCTGGAAGTGTCCATGAATTTGCCATATGAAGGGAAAGTGGACTGAAGATTGCATTCCACCAAGGTGTAATACCTGAGGGACTACTAATAGGTAAGTACAGGACACAGCAATGATATAAGCTAAGGATGCCCATTTCAACAGTATCCTTGCTGGCCAAATGTGCTTTTATTCTCCACAGCAGATGACTGGAGATATCCACTTGAGCCATGACTAATGACACCTTGGTCTTCCAGCTGCAGGTGTGGGTGAACTACCCCAAGAACCCCAGATGTCTGAAGAGGACATTTCACAGGCATCAGAGGAGGAGCAGGAGGATGTAAGGAGCAGAAGGCACAGTTCTAGGCAACATAAGGAAGTGCAGTCACAGGCAAAATGACAGAATCTGACCCATAACTTTGAGTCATGACAAGCCACACATACATGAGTATACAGATTAAACATTGCTGTTTAGATGTTGTCCCACCTCAGCAGCACAGATTGCATCTAATGGCATCTCTCCACTTAATGCACACACTGAGTATCAGACATAACAGCATAAACATAATATATAATATTGTGAACATATACAGCTTTGTCACAATAGGGAACATCATTCCTGGGCAGAACTGACACCAGTATGCATTCACACTTGGATTGTTGTATCAGTGTACGGAATACAATAATGGACACACATCAGTGCAACACTTTCCTTATCTCTACAATATAATAACATGAAGAAAGAGAAACAACATAGGACATAATGCAGATCTTTTAATAGCTGCAGAAAAGTGTGTCACAGTAAAGTAGTAAAGTAACACATGGAGTCAGCTATATTTATGAAACTGCTGGACTCACTCTAACACAATGTAAGGTGACCATGCAGACGTCTCATAACATAGTCTGCTCTGTCCCTGCCACATACAGAGACAGTAGACCCATGTTGCTCTACAGAGGAGATTGATGGGGTTACAACACCGTGTTGAGGTGAAGGAACTTGATTGTGAGTTCAGGGTCTTTTTGTGACTGGCAGGACAACAGCAGATAGGCCAGGAGTGGAACCATGCAACTGTGGTTCTGCTGAGAGGTGGCCTGGCTCTCCTATGTTGCAATTGGCTAAACAAAGTCAGGACACACAGAACCCTGCTTATACTATGGCACTGCTGTAGTACTGTAGAGGCCAGGGTTTATACTGAACATGCCGCAGCTACCAGACTATCATTTTCAGGAGCCAGTGATGCCATTACCCCACAGTGTCTGTGGTCCTGTCCTTCATGCATCATAGCTGTTGTTTAACATGATCTGTGGCACAGGCAAGTGCATGGATGTCTGAGTATGATGTTGCTGAGAACATTCATTTTCCTGTAGCAGTAGGTGGACACCCTCTGACCCCTGTCCATGCTCATTATCTGCATGCCTATGTCTGCTGTGACACCCACTATCAAGGTGTTCTGAGGAATTGTCAACATCAGCAGCAGCAAGCTTGGCTTCAGTCCATGGTTCAGTAGCCTCATTCTGTTCACCATCTGATGACCCATCATTCTCAGAATGGCCAGACATGTTTTCCTTTACATCTGAGGCTACAGCTGAGTCAATATCTTGGATGGACTCTATCAACACTGCAATGCCCTGTGTGACAGGGGCCATGCTACTATGCTGAGGCACATGAGAACCCATGACGTGATCATTGGATGAGCTGATGGAGGAAACAGATAGTTGATATGCTAAAAGAAGAAACAGAAGACATAGATGACAGTGTGTTTACATTGCATGCTGGATATCAGCAAAGACATATGGCATACATATCTCATTGCAATGTTACAGATAATAATGACTTCATAGAGGTTCATAGATTAGTACTAAGCTAACTGCCCTTGCGAGCCATTTTAAGCTTAGCCAATTATCCCTTGTGAGACTCAAACCCTGCACCTTGTGTTTGTAAGGCAAACACCTTAACCATTAGGCCACCCTCCCAACCCTTCACATGAGGTCTTCTGTTTGTATAGTTCACTGAATTTAGATAACATGGAGTATACAATTATTTTGCATGGCTAACATGCATGACATATGTGATGAATGCAAACAAAACATATGCCTGACAACTCCTCCTGAGAAAATTGTTCTGTTGAAGAGGGATGAACTTCAAATATTGTAGGAAAAAAACAGCATTATTTATCAGATCATTACCATCATCAATCATTTGAACACAGTTAAAACATATGGAAGGTATAACATAGTCATACTACTTGTTTGTGCAGTTACTGTTATTGATGGTGACTAGCCTAGGAATAGGAAGAAGGACACATTATTAATGGAGAACTACAGAAGCAACGCCAATGACAGGTATGAAACATAGGTAACAACATACTACTGACAAGACTCCCACCATTAAGAATTAATGGGATGTACTGTGGATCCTGCAGTGGGAAAGCAAAGAGAAACACAACACAGTCATGTATTTAGCCATAATAATACAGCAGCATGACATATACAACACAGTAACAAGGGCTGCAGATACTCACATGACAGACATTTCTCCTGTAGGTCAGCTGGCCTTTGTTGAAAAATATTGGCATTAATGTCATGTATCCCATGTGTGCTTTTGATGCAAACTATGAGCTTGCTGCAGTAACATACATGGTCTGTCTGAACTTGAACCTGAGCTGCTTGGATCCCCACTGGATACAACTGTAGTGTGCAGTATGACAGTAAACAGCAGTGCAATGACATGAAGCTGAGACAAGAATGGATACTGGTGCCGTTCCCTGGTGTTGTCCCAAAGTAGATGAACTTGTGGATAATAATGCAGACAGCATTACACATGCTGATTGCACTGTTCTGTCTGTACTGCAGTTGTGTGACTACATGTCATTAGACATTCATTCATCATCATCATCATCATCACCCCGTGTGGATCTGTGAGCGGCTCAACTCTGCTGCTGTAAATCAAAAATAGCAATACATGAATATGCACTGCAGCAATATGCAGTGATTTTCTCCATACTCATCCATGTCATGGAAAGAAATACGTACTTGTTTGGCCTGGAACTCAATCTTCTATCCCACCCCCAGGTATGCATTGCTCCCCTGTTGCTGTATGCAGTGAGGCCAGAAATATTAAGATGCCATCGGGGGGTCACCGGTCCATCACTGGTGGCTTCTCTCAGTCTTCCATATCCTCTTAATCTCTAGACTGCATGTAGGATCATGTCTGAGCATCATCAATAGGCCTCACAGGATCTTTCATGACCTCCAACTGCATTTATTATGTTGGAGAGGTTTGTCCAGATTTCTTTTCTCCAAACTGTATTGCCAGAATGGCCAAGGAGTCTCCATCCATGTTGTCGTAGAGCATTGTGTATGATTTCATGTTCCTGTGGGGAGATATTGTCACCCCTAAGTGGATGGCCATCTGATAGATAATAATATGCACATGATTATATTCTTGTGTAAGTCCAGTTATGAGGATGATTTTGTAGAAAGCTTATGTCAAATTAAACAATATACATTCTTGTGCAATGCAAATGTCTGTAAAACATATCTGTGACAATTACTAAAGTGACATATAAAAAAGTAACATCAATGCTTGCAGTTGTAAAATAAGCAGAACTTGTAATATCTTTAGAATCTGTGTGTGGGATTAGAACCCCTTACACTGCATGCCTCCGGAATGGAGGTCTAACAACAAAATCATGCCACACGAATCTGCATGCATTTCACATGAAAATACTACACAAACTAACAATTAACCAACTCATGAAAAGCATTGGAAAACCTAGACAATGTGGATACTTTGAATATCAAGTCAGTAGTTATAAAAGTTTTGTTAAGAGCCAACAAAACTGCTAGTAACA
Organism: Protopterus annectens; assembly: GCF_019279795.1. Classification (NCBI taxonomy): domain Eukaryota; kingdom Metazoa; phylum Chordata; order Ceratodontiformes; family Protopteridae; genus Protopterus; species Protopterus annectens. Next base: position 1,925,908,552 of record NC_056729.1, on the reverse strand, counting down.
CTTTGGTTAAAAATTTCATTGAAGGAATATCCGTGACATCAAAAGAACATATTACATATGGATACTATTAGAATCCATAGGTTTCCATAGTTACATCACAGAGTGTAAGGGATTACCAGTAAGAAATATGGATGATCTGTAAATCTGTCTTTATGTACTGTTCACATTTGCAATGTAAATCTGTCTATACAACTGCATATTGGAATTAAATCAGTTAATCAAAATAGCAATACCTGTATGCATACAGGTGAATCAAACATCAGTCTAGTAAGTTGCAACAAATTCTGTTAAAGCAGACATTTAAAAAAAAAATAAAAATGTAAACACTTTTCAGAATGAGTAACTTTAACAGATGTAATATTCACCCAAAGAAAAATACTGCCACTTGCCAATGTACCTCTCAATCTGAATCACTGAAAGTTAGAGCACCTAATGTGCAGCCATCTTTAAATACCATTTGCGCCATACATAATTAATAAGGTTCATTAAAATTCTTGTTTTTGGAATCCTATTTGCACACCGTGTAAATTGGCTGCATATAGCTTAACACCCAGGTATACTGTGTAAATATCCAATAGATATTGATAAATGGTGCCATGTATGGCACATACCAGTTATCTTTCAATTATCTAATTGCATATCATCAGCTCCACTTTCAAATATTGATGTTGATACATTTGCAGATCAGTCCATTGCTAGCTGTGAAATGAGTGGGACCTCAGTGAACATTTTGTTTTAGTTTACATTTATGTTACGTTTTCCATTGGAAGCTCAAGATGGCTTCTTCAAAGAGGATGAGATGCATCCATACACCCAATTGGACTGAGGAGGGGACCATCCAGATGCTTACTGTGTATACTGGAGTGGAGTATCAAATGAGCGCCAGGCTATAGGACTTCATTATGATCGACATCTGGAACCAGATTATGAGGGAGCTCTGAAGACATAGTGGGATCTACCGCAATGGTGTTTTGCTTTACCACTGCTATTATGCCCTGCATCAGAGTGACATGGGGGATCTTTATCTGTGGGCTGTTGAGGTGCTGAGACAGCCTGTGGATCCCTAAAGTAAGTGTGACTATCCTATATATAACTGCACATTCTTAAAAAAATTAAAGATATAGCTGTGTCCCTAATATATCAGCTACATGACTTTTATAACTTTTAAGGTGCTGTTGTGACAATTAGCTCCTGGGGATAATTAAGTGGATGTGGTAACTGCTGTTCTTTTAACTGTGGGTTAGATTCTCATGCATCTTAAATTGTTATCTTGGTTTACTTCACACATAGCAGTTAGGTAAAGAAGAATATCCCACTTATGGATTTTCATGTTTGGTGTGCTGTGGGTTCCAACCTACAAAGGGGAAACATATCTTAAACTGTTATTTCGGTTTACTTTACACATAGCAATTATGTAAAGAAGAATATTCCGTTTATTGATATTAACATTTATTTTGTTTGTGCACAGTTATAAGTAACTCACTTATTTGACAAATTCATATAAATATGTCTATAATACATAATCCTCTGCTAACAGCAGCTCTTTAATTGCAGGTTTAGTAAAGCTTGATACAAACTGGGCCGGATTCACGATGGCTTGGACGGAGTCTAAGAGTAGAGTAAGACTCTATGCAGCCATCATGTCCAACGAGCGATCCAGGAACAGCCTGTAAGGGTGTGTAAGAGAGCTCCTAAAATGGCTCTTACACGGAGAGGGCAGGGATATGCAAATTACCTCAATTGCAGGCGAAAGACATGCAAATGAGGTAGATTTGCGATTCAGAAAACCGTACCTGTCCGAGTAAGAGCAGTGTTATTTGCAGAAATGTACTCAGTTGACAACTGAGTACCGTTCTGCAAATAGCAAAATGGAGCCGTGACAGCTCCAAATAAAGGTTGCATCCAGTGCAGGAAGCATGCCAATGGCCAAATATACGGTCATTGGAAATGTTTCCTGATGCAATATAAAAATAACATTTTTTTTTTCACCGATTTCTGACGTTTAAGTGTAGCGCAGAGCTGTGCAAACGGGCTGAGCTCTAAAACCCAGAATACTAAAAATTAAAACCCACAGATGTAGATTATATAGAAATTGTTAATGTACAATGCAAGGGAATGGCAGGCTGAAGACAACATGGCCACCGAGTAAAGGTTGTTAAGGGGGGAAGCTCAGTCTAAGACATGTACCCAAGCATTAGTAGGCAATCCTATGTAAATGAGTGTTAGGATAGTGAGTCACAACTTTACAAAGCAAATGAGGACAGTCAGTGGAGTGTAGGAGTAGGATATGGGGAGTAACAGAGTAGAAGATAGGTGACATCACGAGGGGGGTATGTATGAAAGAAGTGAAGCTCATTGGAGCAGAGTGGCATGTGTCAGCTGTCATTTATACATCATGGAAAGAGGTGTGTCAACAGGTAGCCTAGGGAAAGGCAAGAAATGGAAGGTGTATGCCATGGATAACACCAAAGTTTCTTGCTGAGTGGTTATGTGCGTGTGTGCGCATTTGTAAACCCGAGTAAGACAGTGTGCACACATGTAAGCGTGAGTGCGCCCGTTTAAGCCGGCGTAAGCATGTATAAGGCTGTTTAAGGAGTTGTAAGCGCGTTTGCACTGGTGTGCGCGTGTTTTAACCAAAATAAGCAAGTTTTAGTTCATGTAAGCATGTGTGCGTGTGTGTTAGCAGCTGTGCGTGTGTTTGCACTTGTGTGTGCGACACTCCCCCCTGAGGAAACAGAAAGGAAAAAGGAAGCACAAAAAATAGTAGGAAGCTACCAGGGAGTATTAGCAGAGCTAGCAGGTGAAAACAATCAGAATCAGGCAGTTACACAGGTAGTACACTAGCCCAGCCCAACCTAGCACTTAAAATTCTGCAAACAACAGTCCATTATGTTTCTCACAAGAGATACTGCAGTAAGCTAATAGAAGTGAAAACTGAAAAAGCTTTACTGAGACAAAGAAATGTTAGGGGCTGCCATTGCTGTTATAAGGCGACATATGCAACATGCTGAAGGTGGTAACAATGGAAATGCTGCAGGACAACCCACAGTGAGGAGACGGAGAAGAGTGTACAGGCCCAGGGTAACCTACCAGGGCTACATGAACTGGAGATAGTTGAGCGCTATAGAGTGGACAGAGACCTCCTGCAGCAAATTGTTGAGCTGTGTAGGCCACGCCTCACACACAGAACCAACAGAGGGGAAACCATCATAGTGGAAACCAAGGTATGTGTTGGCCTAAGAATACTAGCAACAGGTACCTTCCAGAGACCAGCTGGTGATATGATGGGAATATCACAGGCATCAGCATCCAGGGTACTACACCAGTTTCTGGATGCCATGTCAGCACATGTTGGTGATCATGTATATTTCCCCAATTCCCATGAGGTACTGGCCAGCAATATGCATCTCTTCCAGCAAATAGCGGAATACCCTGAGGTAGTGGGTGCAATAGACTGCACGCACATATGCATCAAAGCACCAGCGAGTGGGGTAGGGTCTACTTATGCATAATACTGAATGTGTGTGCAGGCTGCCCTGGAAGCTACCATGATTCCAATATCTGGCATCTGACACAGCTGTACCAGACATTTGCCAATGGGGACATCCTACATGGTCACCTAGTGGGGGATGCTGGCTATGCACTGGAGCCGTGGCTGATGACACCCATCAGAAATGCACACAAACCTGAACAGGAATGCCATAATGAGGCACACGCACAAACATGTAATGTAATAGAGCGTGTGTTTGGGCTGCTCAAGTCATGGTTCTGGTGCCTGGACACATCTGGTGGAGCCTTGCAGTACTCACCAACTACATGTACCCAAATTGTCATGGTATGTGCTATGCTACATAATATGATCCTGCGAAAACAGCTGCAGCAAGACCAGCATAGGCCTGGGCCAAACAGCCCCCCACCATTGCCAAGGCCATCACAGGCAGAGCGTGACTCAGAGGAGGAACAACCTGAGCCTGCCCCAGTAGACAGAAGGAGGCATGCCCAGTATGCTTTGGCCTTGGCAAAGAGGCAATGCATAGCACATACACTGGCTCAGTAGGAACTCTGGAAATTATACCTCTCTCCGACTCGCACATAAAGTAAAAGTGATGCCTAAGTTGACACTACCTGCTTCCAAACATTTGCAGGGAGTGTAGTATGTGCATCTGATATAGGCAGCCCTGCAGCACCACCTAAGGCATGAATGCCATGTGTTAAGCAATATAAAGCAGTGCTAAACAGCAATCACCACCATGTAGTATATGCAAACAAAATCGCACATATCAACTAGCACAACTGTGGTCAGTGTTCAGTAATATTGGGCAATGTCCAGCAATGTTGGTGAATACTGAGCAATGTCGGACAAGCCTGGTCTAAGTAGGGCATAGCTGAACAAAAGCCAACATGCTCATATTTGCTTAACAGGCCCTTAAGCAGTCTGGTCTGCTCAGTATGAAAATATAAAGCAGTGATGGGCCTCGAACCCAGGATACTGTGCACTATAACCAAAGTACTGAACCACTAAACCATGACAGTATTGCAGTGGTCCACCTGTATGATGGAATGTTGATAAGTCTATGCAAAGTATTCCATGGAAACCCTGCAGGCACAGCATAATCCTTGTTGAGTTATGACACAAAGGTGAGTCCTGCAATGAGAACAGAACCTGACTTCCAACACAGACAGTATAAATGTTAATATTGGCCATGTTCGCACACATCAACAAATGTAGTGGATCTCAGATAGCAACATACTGAAGGGTCACACTGAGCATGCTCACACACTTGAATAAATGAGACAAATGTCAGGCAACAAAACATGGAATGGCAGAACTGGGCAAGCTCACACACTTAGGCCATGTCTGAGTACAGCAGTGGGCCACGCATATCTGGCAGTTACATGTGTTAATCCAGGAACCTGTCACTATACAGCAATCTGCCCTGGGCACACAGTTATATGACAACAGACACATCTATAATATAGTGGAACCCTGTCATAATCAAATATGTTCTGCAGATACCGAAGTTGTTCATGGAAACTGGTAAAGCAAAGATGATAAAGACCTGCAAACAGTATCAGCAATAAACATTGTGCATCTTGAACATTAGCATAGGTTCAGAGGTCGATACTAGGCTATCTGCCCTAGGGCATGTACAAGCCTTGCCAGAGTGTGTTTGGCATTCACAACCCTGTCAGATTACTACACTGTGTGTTTGAATAGTAGGTCACACAAGATAGCCCATGTACATTTAGACTAGTGTGCCTTTGTCTAGCAGGGACACAGAAGATATCCCAGGGGTAAATATACGATCACCCATACAGTCATCAAGATGTCTCCAGTAGGTGGTCAGTGGGTGGCTCTGCCTATGTGAAACTGGGATTACATTCTGTAGTGAGTGGAACCTCTGGGATAAGAATCTGTCCCTCCACAATGTCCTATTAACATCTGTGCTGAGGTATACGTCCCTGGAGTGTGTAGCTCCAAGGGAGTTGGATATCCTGAGGTGGAGCATGTCCAGTAATTCTGGGTTGGGTATATCTGTAAACAAGAGGTACACATCATATCTGAGTAGGTGGTAAGTGACTGAGTAGAGCTGGAGATACTGCATCTGAACTATGCAGGGCATCTGTGTGAGTCCCTAGATCTGCTTGGTGAAGACCTTACATGGCCAGTACAGTTGCTGCAGGTGTCAGGTAAAGTACACCCAAATGTGGCATTGTAACCAAGCATGGATGTGATGAGTATAGGGGCACAATGACCTCACTCGATCTAGATGTGAAACCATATGGGATAAGGTGGCCCACATAGAAGGTATGTCCAACCACTTTGGCAACGTGAATGTTAAAGGCGACAGTACGAACAAGTCATGTCCCAAACCCCTAACAACTCCTACCATATGTAATGGAGTACTACCTATGTGGTAATGTGTGGGCATGTTGTTATTCCCAAAGGGGATGACTAAGCAACTAATGGCATTTAGCTGTTGGCCATGGCTCAGGCACCAGTTATCCATCTCTGTGAGACCCTGATTGAGTATGCATGTGGCAGCTGGAGAGTTGATCATGGCACCCAGTTTGCAGTCAAGTGCAAACATGTTCAGCAATATTGCCCCTGTGGTAGCCTGTACGTAAGACAAATATATACTGAACAAGAGAGGTCCCAGGACCAAGCCGTGTGGGATGCCATGTGTAACTGGTGTATAGTCAGACATGGCACCTGGAATTCTGACCATGTGGATGCTATCCCTGATCTAGGTATCAATCCATTGTTTGAGATATGTGTCCATATTGATGCTGGTGAGCCTATGCATAATGGCCCAGTGGGTTATTGTGTTGAAGGGTTTTGCAAGGTTCAGGTAGGCTGTGTGGACAGCCGCCCCTATGTTGATGGACCTGTTAGCCATTTAAAGAATACAAACAGGCTCAAGAGGCAAGATCTGCCCACAACAATGCTGAAATGTGTAGGGCACAGTGTCTGTAGGTTCCCAATGGCTATGTGTATGAGTCCTATGACAATACGCTCCATAGCTTTGCAGAACAGGCTACATAGGCATATAGGGCAATATTGTCTGTGGTCCATTGTGGCACCAACTCTGTGGAGCGGGACCACTGTCGCAGTACGCCACTCCTTGGGTACATATCCTGTGGTAACTCCAATATTGAACAGTGATGTAATGTGAGGGTTGCATCTGTCATGATGCTCATGTATGATGCAGGCTGGGACACCATCTGGTCACATTGATACTGTGATGTATGCTGTGGGGAGGGCACTCACCTGTTACTGTGTGATGTCAGGGAGGTTATACTTTGTTGGGATGGATAGTTGCTCCTTAGGGGGGATGGGTGGGAGACATCTGCACTGAACCTGTTTGCCAGGATGTAGGCAATGCCAGTGGGTTCAGGGTAGGTTTAGTCAGTATGCAGTAACTCACAGCATATCAGTGAGTGTCCACCCAGGTTCCTGACATAACTGAAGAAGGCTGTGTGATAGTCCTACATGTCTGTTGCAATTGTCTGGTCGAAGCGGCCCTTAGAAAAGTCCATGAGTGATTGCAGCTGTCTGCTAGTACAGATCGCAGATGCCTTCCCAGTCTGGGATTGTGTTCTTTCATGTAGTAGCTTCCTCCTGATATTGTACAGCTTATTAATGGCTGGGGTCTACCAGACAGGTCCCCTGCCATTGTAGTAGTGGGTCCTGTTGTTATTTGGGATAGCACAATCCATGCAGTCCACTAGGTGTCCATAGAATGTATATGTAAAGGATGCAGCAGTGTGAGCCGTATATGCCACTGTCTTAGGATCTCTGAAGGATACCACCTTGCTTCGGTGAAGTGAGATGTTGGCTCATGAGAAGTTCAACACGATTACCCAGGATGGGTGTGTGGAGGGTATATGTATGTCCTTTGAGATACATGTATGTTCTGACCTTACCAATGAGGGGTATATCACTGGTGTGGAACATAGAGTCCCCATGTTGGTGATGATCAGGTCCAATATATGTTCCCCCTTATGGCTGTGCTGACTGGTTGTGCCATAGCATATGAGTCCACAAATTGTAGCGACTGTTGGGTGAGGGTGTCGGGGCTTGAGTAGTATCTCCAGTCAATATTTGTGTATATGAAGTCACACAATATAATGGTGTTTGTGGAGACCTTCATATTCTCCATAGTTCCCACGAACGCCGACTGTGGTTCCTGAGTTTGGGAGTGTTTTCTGTAGCAGGCAACAAACTGAAAGGCAGTATTGCACAATGGTACTTGTATATGTATGGTCTGTGATGCTTTGTGCAGTGCTACTAACCTGGAGGTGTGTGTATCTGTGATGTATATGGATACTCCCCCTAGTTGTGTTGTCTGTGCCAAGTCTTGTTGTCAGACAGCATGGTATGAAACATAACCTGGTAGTGCTTGTGTGCATAAGCGAGCCTGAACCAGGTGTCTGTCAATGCACAGATATTGCTATCTTCCATACCGAGGAGAGTCCTGAGTGGCCACAATATGAGGTTAACACAACTGTTGTTGAGCAGCATTACCCTTAGTTTCATTTAACCTGTAATGTCTATGGAGGTGGGTTTGTCTTCTGAGCCCTGCTTAGAAAATGCACTATGGTGGTAGCAAGAGCCTTAGCCAGCATTCCAAAGTCCAAGGGTGACAGGTGCAAGCTGTCCATAGTGAAGCTACATGGCATGTTGAGCATGTCAGCATATGCTGACAGACACTGTATCCCCTATGAATGAAACAAATTTGTTAGGCAACTGTTAAATGTGATATGTGTGTCCGTATACTGTGACATCTTAACTGGTGGGTGTAAGATGCTAGACAAGGTCAGGGTCATACTGGCCTGGGCTACATGATCAGAGTGCTCCTCCATGTATCATGTCATGTGGTCCAGGGAGTGACGTCTGAGGTTATACACACCAGCATGGACAATGGTGGTGCCAGTCTTGTACTTGCTTTGGAGTGACCTGACTGCCTGTGTTATGCGGCAGATCCTGGCACCCAACAGAAAACCCAAAGTGACTATTCCCTTGTTAGGGCTGGTGAGTGGTACGTCAGTGTGTCTGACAATAAGTGTCGCCTATTGTAAGTGTATTAGGTGTGTTGTTTAGCCCGAAGGGCAGTGACTGTGTGGCACACTGACATTGCAAACATTGTGATATGTGGGTATTGTAGTGGGGTAGCAGGTGTGTGTGCGTCTGCTTTGGAGGTCTCTGCTGCTTAGGTAGAGTACATTTACAGCATCCAAGTATGTCTATGTGTGCTAATGTGGTTTGAGTGCTGTTGCTAGAGGATATGTGAGACTGATATGTAGTGTGTGTGTGGTTACCTTCACCACCTGATAGACTGTGCCAGTCATGGGCCGAGAGAGTTCAGCTCCCTGTATGTCTATATAGGTGCATCTCACACATATATCTGAGTTTGTCAGGACATAACTGTAGTAGAATGTAGTAGAATGCGTACTGGCCATTGAAAGATGCTATGAGATGAAACAATGTGTACAACAGGGTATGCCACACGTCCCATGTGTCCACTATGCACGTATATCCAGACAGTGCGCACCCACCATGTTCACAGATGTACACTTGCTAATCTGTACTGCACACATCACACACATACTGTCCACTCACTAACACATGCTGGCAACACATCACACATTAGCCAAGTGGCACATGGGTGGATAATACATACTCAGACCTAACAGTGGTGTAAACAATGCTACATTGACAATCAGAGCTTTGATGCATAATGTCTGTTCAGATATACCTACAAGGATGTAGTTACACTTCCTTGTAGACAACTTGCTATTATTGCTACACTGCTATAGTGTCACCCTGTGTATCAGCACCATGTTAGCCTGTACCTCCATCAATAATGAAAATGACAGGAGGTGGCACAGGTATCATCATATGCACAGGGCGTTTTGTTGTTTGCCAGAGCCTGACATTGACCCATCCAATCGACATGTGTGTGTGTGTGTGTGTGTGTGTGTGTGTGTGTGTGTGTGTGTGTGTGTGTGTGAGGGACAACAGTACAGCATGGGCCAATGTTGATGTCATATGTGTGTGTGTATGTGTGAGCCCTAGTTGTTTGCTTAATGTGTGTGTGTCTGCATGCACACAGCTCCACCATGTGGCTGCCATATATGGTGCTTTGTGGGACAGCCACAGACTGTACCTGCTAAGCTGTACACATCACTGTCTCCTGCCACGGACACAGTACCTGTGCCTGGCAGGGGTGCTACAGACAGTATTGGGTACCAACCCTGACTGGGTACTGTCATCAGAGACAGAGGTATGATGACTGGACCCATGTCCCTGCTTGGACTGGCCAGAGCCACATGCACGTGGTCTACTGGGACGGTCAATGGACAGGCCAGCACCAGCATTGCTGGGGCTGGTACTGCCACTATGGGAGTGGCTGTGAACTGTGGGCCATCTGCAACCACTGCCAGCTGTTGCTGTTGCTGGCATGCATCCGCGTCGACATTGCAACCATCCCGCATGGTCCTGGCTCAAGGAAGACATGTTGTGGAGGGCATCTATTGTCTCCCCCCAACGTCTATCAATGACCTCGGTGTAAGTCCAGATGGCACCAGCAAGGTCATGGATGCTGTCATTGATAGCGGTGTAATGTGCCCTCTGCGTCCTAAGTCCCTGCCTGGTGTACCATTCCATATGTACCTGAGCCTGTATTACAGCCTGGAACATAGTGGTCATCATAAAACCTGTGAGGGCTCGCCTGCCAGGGGCAATACGACCAGTGGTGCTCCACCGAGAACCCCTGGACCTCCACCTATGTGGTATCATTCTGGGTCTATGGCTATGGCTGCTGTGAGGGGATCCAAGTGCCATGGGTACCACACTCTCCTGGTCAATGCCAACTGTATGCTGTCCCTCGCCTATGGCCATTGGTGGTGATGGATGTAATGGCAGTATGAGTGTGCACATAGATGGGGTTGAACGCTGTGTACTGTCGATAGGTGGACCAACGACAGACCCTGTCAAAACTCCCTGTGCCAAAATACATGTGTCATCATCACCACTATCCGTGGCAGTGGCTTCAGGTTGCCTGCTGCTTTCACCAACCCCTAACTCAGCACCTGTGAGAGGAAGAAAGGAAATACACTTTATGGTCTGCACATGCACACATGAACACATGCACACATGCACACGTGCACACATGCACACATGCACACATGCATACATGAACACATGAACACATGCACACATGCACACATGCACACATGAACACAGGAGCACATGCACACTCTTCACTACAGCAGATACATACACACAACAGCAATCCAAAGCATATTCAATAGTGGTTGAAGGTGGGTGACAGTATCACAAGGCAAACAGTCATGTCACACGTGTCAGCATGCAGAATAAGTGTTGATCAAGTCCATGCAGTGTGAGTGTTGACAGCCATAGTTAATGACAGTGTACATGGCTGTGGTGCATGTGTGTACATGTTCAGTAATTGCCTACTCCCTGGAACACAATATGTACAAGGACATAACATTTCTGTGCAAGTATTATAAGCTCTGCAATGTCCTGTGCACCATCACTCACAGGTATACATGTCACATGGATTTCCATGTCTGATTACAGTGTCTGTGTCTGTAGCAGATAATTGTGGACACAGGTGTAGCACATGCTTTGCTATGTACACACATGGGATGAGTGGTGCATGTGTACATGATGGTAAACCAATCCTGGACATGGCCATTGTAACTGTATGGGGTGTAGTACCATTAGCCATTATCATCATGCATCATGTCGTCACTCAAGGCCACTGAAGTGTGCTAGACCACCGCCTATCATGCTATACCTGAACCGCAGTGCCGTGGCTAAGTTCACAATTACACAGCCACATTGCACAAGGGTGTGTGAGGTGCACAACAGGGAGCATTGCCTAACATGACTGTGTTATGTGCTGAAGAGTGTTGCACAGCCCCATGCTAGGCCCCTACCCCTCAGGTATAATATGTGTGGTGTGTGGATGACATGTGGGATACTGAAGTGTGACCTGGCAGCGGGTGTCCAGTTACAACATGTGTAGCATGTTGAAGTGTACTGTATGACAAACGTGTTATGTTGTGTACATGTGTGTCAACTATGCCTATCCAATGTGCAATGTTGCCACATTTGTGTCTGATGCTCTGTGCATTGCATGTGATTGAGGCAGCTACTGACTTTACTGAGATGTTTAACGTCTCACAGCAAACATGCACAGCATGCATTATGCATAGGTGTGTTATGTGTACATGGCCTACACCTCACCTATGACATGCATATTTCAATACCAATTTTAAAGTGTTAACACACTCACCAGCATGTGTCGTCTGCCCTGCTGTCACACCAGAGGGACCTACAAGAATATGACACAGTTTGTCAGTGGCCACAACTGTGGCATTGCTACTGTGAGTGTGCTAAACTACAGTAGAACAACAGGCATAGGTATACAGATACAGTTCACAATATCAGTATTGCACACAATAGGCAGCACAACTGCTAAACACAGTACACATCTCACATATGCATAATCTAACAATACAGGTAACAGTAGTCTACATCTAGGGCATGTTACCTGCATGCTCCATGTTGCCATGCTGGGTGGCTCCGGCCTCCATGATGACACATGTGTGATGTTGTTGCTGCTGTAGGCCAGAAGCCACCACACTTAAGAGCAGTTCCTCCACTCTGGTGAGGGGGGGATGTATGGCCACCCCACCACCTGTGGCGATCTGTTGTCTATGGATATCAGACGCACGCCGCCAGACTTGTCTAATTAAATCACTGCAGTGATGGCGTACCTGCTCATATGTCCGGTTATGCATGCCTATGTCATTTACCCAACGAACAAGATCTTGCCACAGTGCAGTATGCTCCTGCTGGTGCTGGCTGGCCCTGGAAAACAGCAGGGTATAGTGCTGAACCAGGCTGTGGTGGATTTCCTCTTCCTCTGCAGCTGTGTAGGAGGGATTCCTTTGATGAGCCATAAGCCTGGAAGACAAGTAAATGATATGTGTGAGCAAGTCATGTGGCACACTTAATATTATACAGTACAGATATCAGTTAACTGCCATATATAGCATCTGTTCGTCTGTCAGAGGATACACACATTCAATACCACATATCAGTGCTCAGCCCACAACTGGCTGACAGTGCCTGCCACACTCCATATAACAAACCAGTATACACCAGTACACGGCACAGTATTTGGGATCCAATGCACAGCCTTGCCATGGGGGTACATATCAAGCTAATGAATGAAGAAATATGTCATCCATTGCAATGAATGTGAAGTACAGTTACAGTATAACCAGTAACCCACCCTAGTCGTTGATGCCATACCCCTACCTAACATATGTGCACAGTTGTTAATATAGCTGGCATACTGCTGTAACAGAGTGTACATGTTGCTAGGTATGCACGCAAACCCTGCAACACACATGTGATTGCGGACATGGTACAGGCATCATTACACACACATCAGACATTCATGCAACACACAAATGTATGCTGACACAGATGAGCATTTCCTGTGTACCTTACAGTACTGTGTGCCCCTACTTACGCCTGAGGTATGTAATCTGTGCAGACTACAGGAAACAAACAAGACAGTGTTAACAGGGAATGTGAATATACACCATACTGTGCTGTTTAGGCCTACAGCTTCAGGTAGTACAACAGTGCAAATGTCAGCTGGTTTCACCAGCAGTACCACTTACTGAGCATACATATATTGCTTCAGCCTACGATGGGACACCACAGTCGTACACAAGGAACTATGTCACA
>NC_056729.1:1925792755-1925890255 GCF_019279795.1 Protopterus annectens | reverse complement strand
CGTGGTGTTTGTACAGGGCACATGCATCAATATCAATGCAAATATTTATAAAACAATAGGACATATATCCCAACAAATATTTAAGGTTACACCTACCCATTGAGGTGTGGAATTGCATGGTTTATGCACATACGGTAGGGTGTAGAAAAAACCTTGGTTAACATCTTATAATGACCTTTTAGTCTACACTACATTCCCAGTGAGTGCAAGTATATATCCCCTACCTGTATTATTATTACACTTGCCACCATACATTAGGTTGTGTCATGGGTTTGGCTAGTTCAATATATGCCTGATCTATATCTGACAGACTAACTGTCCAGGATGCATATGTTACTGCTACATATTTCTTGTTTGCATTTATATTTCTTTATCTACATATCTGGGATGTTTTCACATGACATTTTCACTTCGATTTGTACAGAACCCTGCATTTCTTGACACACACTCACATTTCTGGTGAATAATTACATGCTACACGTGTGCCAGGTTTACTTATTCATGCCAGCCAGTAACTGACTATTGTGGACTGTATATATGTTTCACAGCTACTAGCACTTCCATCACTCACTTTATATGGGACTGCATAACTATGGGTTGCCAGCACATTTTCAAACAGTACTGTTTGTATAATGCAAAGGTACAACAACATTTCAGACTCTGCGACACAGACACACTCTGGGTTTTAGACCTTTATTAATGACATTGCACACTTTTCCACAGGCTCACTCCTTTATTTGTTTTAACGGTGTTTATGGCAGACATGTTCAAGACATATTATACCTTTATTAATAGGTTAGAACAATCTTTTTTCAGGCTCACTCACTTATGTTATATGACAGTGCCTGCAGGGATATTAATCCAGACATATGTTACCTTTCTTAATGGGTTACTACACTCTTTTTCTGCCTCTCTGATGTTTTTATCTGACAGTACATGCAGAGGACTTATTCAGGCAATTCTATGGCTGTTTTATTGGACTACGACACTTTTTTCATGCTCCCTCCCATATTTTATATAACAATATATGCAGAATAATCACTAACCTGCCTGGTGGCACAACCTTAGCAGCCTATCAGCATAGGTTTGCTGATTCGCAGCACGGTCACTTGTAGCTGTAAAGTAAATGAAGGGATATTGAGACATACCTATCCATTATACATACTCCATTATTAATTCTTACATACTGCATTCCATGGCTACATACTCAGTTGTGGGGCATTCTGCATCCCACGGGCCTCCTGTATCCACTGGTTCAGGCGGTCCTGCTTTCATCTCTTCAGGTCTGTATGGTGGAGATGGACCAGCTCACCAGTCTGAGGAATCCCTGTGGCACTGGTGAGGTCATGAGCTAACTGGTTCCAATCCTCTGCCTTGTACTCCATCCCTTGGAACTGGGCGTGCAGGAGTCTTGTCTCGTGACGGTGGACAAGGAGACAAACCATGTATTTGGACTCCTTGATGCCCCAACGTTGTGCTCGAAAGCATGAATCCTCTCCTGCACCTGCCATTCTGACTGCAAATGTGAGCTACAATCAGTTATGGTGAGTATTCCTGCTTATGGGGCTTAAATATGCTGCATTTCCCGCACTTTTTTGTGATTGGCCGTTTTGTAAACTTCTCAGCTGACTGCAGACCTGCTTAGTAATGGTTAAACTAGCATTCGTAAGTTTATGAATGTTAATAGTGGCTGCTTCCCCTATGTTGTCATGGCTTAGTGGTTCTGTACTTTGATTATGATGCAAAGGGTCCTGGGTTCGAACCTTGTCATGCTTTTATTTTAATACTGTCTAGACAGGCTAGGGGGTGTGGCTGCGTTTAAGCAACTTAGCTCTACATTGCTCCTTGGTGCCCTGGTTGGCGCGACGCGCACGTCTGCGCAAACACATTGCACTGAGTAAAGCACTTTTAAACTTTGGGCAACTCTATTTAGCTGGGTAAATTGCTATTAAACTATGGACACCTCTGTTTAGCTGGGTAAAGCGCTATTAAACTATGGGCAACTCTGTTTAGCTGGGTAAAGCGCTATTAAACTATGGGCACCTCTGTTTAGCTGTGTAAAACGTTGCTTAACACCAGGCTATCTGGGTCCTTTAAAAATATATATTTTGTTCACTGATACATTGGCCATGTCACTGCTTTTAATAAAATTTTAATCATATATGTCTGGTATTATTTCAAATACTGATTTAAAAAATAAATAAGAAGGGGAGTGGTGGGCCTCAAACCGTGAATGCCTTTTCTTTGTGCATACGCTCTACCACTACTCTATTGCAATTTGGTGTGACTTGCATAAACATTCTTTCTTATGCTCTTCCATGTCAGAATTGCTAACTCTAGCTAAGCAATGGGCACACCCGCACACACACGCGCAAATACGGGCAGCTATATCGTGGATTTAAAAATATATATATAATTATTTACTTTATATAAGTGTGATGGGGGTTTACAGTGTCAGGGAGTGTGGTGTTGGGTGCAAGTACATTTCAGCGAACTCGCTCTTGTGTGTTGACATTTTGCTTTTTATAACCTTGCTGAGGCGTGCACATTTAGA
Organism: Protopterus annectens; assembly: GCF_019279795.1. Taxonomy (NCBI): domain Eukaryota; kingdom Metazoa; phylum Chordata; order Ceratodontiformes; family Protopteridae; genus Protopterus; species Protopterus annectens. The sequence goes on along the minus strand of NC_056729.1, from coordinate 1,925,887,701 downwards.
CTGCTCGGCAGTCGGACATGCCCCCTGCTTTCCTACTCAGTCCGTGTAAGAGTTACGGTTGAGTCAGCATGCCCTCATGAATATTCATGGCACGCTGATATCAAACCGTTCAACTGCAGCCTCCGAGTAAGACTTATTAAGTCTTACACGGAGGATTAGTGAATCCGGGGGACTGTTATATGCCTGACAACTCTTTTTTCAATATGGTATTATTTTTAAAAGTGCTGTCAGATTCTGTTTTATCATCAGTTATTACATTCAATTCAAGAACAACATCATCCTTATCTTTTGACGGAGGGGGATGGGCAGATCTGCAGCTGTAATGCAGAACATAGAAGATGTATGTATTTTCGTAGAAGTGCACTTTTCCAAGGGATATCTTAGTCTTTATGCATACCTTACTGTGTCCATCATGTACAACAACTAGCATGATACATGACACTATCCCCCTGTGTGACAAATGTATGCTTTACACTGCTTTTACTATTTCCACTAACTCTTTATCAACATGTCCAACACATGTTCATCTGAAATCCAAAGCCATGATCCATGATAGTAGAACTTTCCCCATTCAGGTGATGTCATAACACCAAGGGCTGGATTCAATAAGGCCTACATGGTTCACTAAAATTGTGTGCATGTTATGTCACAACAAGCACATGATAGCACACTGTTTTGTATTCAGTAAGCAGCTCTACAAATTGTGTAGAGCTGCACAATCATTGTAAACATCATAGAATGCTAATAACCAGCTGGACTGCATGTTAATCAACCAATCCAAGATGGAGGAGCTGCTCAACAAGCTATAAAGCAACCGTGTTGACTCAGTGCTGGTTTTACCTGCGAATTCCAAAACCTACTGGAAATAGCCACAGAGACTAGTCTACATTGAAAGAATGTTAGGGGCAGCTGTTGCTCTTATTCATGTGAATGCACAATAGACCCAAGTCTATGATGTTGCCGCTGCTAATAGACCTTGGCCAAAAAAGAGAAGAGTGTTTAGACCCTGTTTAACATTTTCCAGTCTGCATAAGGTGGAAATTGTAGCGCACTACAGGGTGGAAAGAGACACACTACAGAGACTCTGCAACCTCTGTTGATCTCAACTGAGAGCAAGAATAAACCGAGGGGAACCAATACCAGTGGAGACAAAGGTATGTGTATCACTTAGAATTTTAGCTACAGGAATTTTCCGGACACCAACAGAGGACATGCTGAGGGTGTCACAGACATCAACATCCAGGATCCTACATCAGTCCCTGAATGCTATGCTACAATATGCCAGTGACTACATATATTTTCCCTGTATACCCGAGGACAGAGCCAGAACAATGCCACTACTCTGAAGTCCTGGGAGCAATAGAATGTACACATGTAGAAATCAAAGAACCACCCAGGGAACAGGGAAAGGTGTACATAAATATAAAGGGCTACCACTCCATTAACTGCCAAGTCAGGCACAACGCTAATGAAATCATCCTGATTGTGTGTGCTGGCACCCAGGTAGTGATCACAACTTACATATCTGGCACAACCGTCAACTGTATCATACGTTTACTGGTGAAATGTCCCACAGGGTCATTTACTGGGGGATGCAGGTAATGCGCTGGAACCATGGCCAATAATGCCCATCAGAAATGCACACTCACCAAATGAGGAATGCTATAATGAGGCACATGTTCAAACAGGAAACATCATAGGGCATGTGTTTGGGCTGGTGATGTTGTGGTTCAGGTACCTAGATACATCTGGAGGAGCCCTGCAGTACAATCCCCATACATTTGCTGAAATATTCACCATCTGTGCCATGCTACACAACATTATCCTGAGAAAACAGCTTCAGCAGGAACAGCAAGGGGAAGAGACACACATCACACCACCACTGGCAAGATCACCACAGGCACACACAGGTGAGGAGTCAGTGGGGAAACCAGCAGCTGCTGGGGGTATAGACAGAAGTAGGCATGCACAATATGCTCTTGCACTTGGCAAGAAGCAATGGATAGCAAAATCGCTCACCATCTAAGGGGCAACAACTTCTATGGACATGCATACAGTAAAACTGATGCTAGGTATTCCTTGTGAAACTTTATTTGCCCATGTAATGGCTGTGAACTGCTAAAATCAGATAGAGTCAGCCCTGAACTAAAACTCTTCCAACTACTGGATTTCCAAGGTAAGTATTGGACCTGTAATAGAAAAAAATGTCTATGAATACAAATGAATGGCATATCATTGCATACTATTATGTGCTAATGTAAGTAAATATAAAGTGGAAGATTTTTTACAGCAATTACATCAAGATGTCATAGTAGTGACTTATGATTTCTAGCAAGTAATAGGCCTCATGTGTCAAAGATTCACACATTCATAGCTTTAAGATTTACAAATTTTCACAGAATGTCCACAGTTTCACATCATACTTTTCTTCTGGCAAATTATTTAAGAGTGAAGTTAAAAAATAATGTGACGCATTTCAGTTTCAGACTTTATATCCCTCAGAAAAACATACAACTACTAATGCAAAAAATATATATTTTATCACTGTCTATGTTTGTACGACCCACATTATTTAAAATCCTTCCACATTGTTGTGACTTTGTCATACTTTTATTTACGGCTTGGTCCAGCTGTGCTGGTCTAACAGCTTGGGAGGGATGTAAAAATATCAAAAACCTGTAAGAAAGTAGTACAATTTGCAAATCAGCATCACAAACACAGATATACTAAGCAGTAAATCAGCTATGCCCTCTGAGCATCAGACAAATGACTTATGTATCATTGAATCCAAAAGATAGAAAACAAGGATATGGCACAGGATGGTGTGGGGAGGCTCAGGAGGCCTAGGCTGACACACAACATAGTGAGTGCATGTGAGTGAAAAAGAGAAACAGGCAGACATTTGTTTAAAGTATCAAATGGCCATGGAGACAGAATAAGCTGTAAGGCTCATGACTGACCCATGAAAGTTTATGTGTGTGTCTGTACGGGCACTCAAGTTGAAACATTTGTGTCTGTGTCTGCAAGAACACAGCCAAGCTCTGTGCTAGCTCTGTGTCCTGTTATGCCATACAGATGCGTGTGAGTCATGCATGTTAGAGGTCACAGTTCATCATCATCATCCCTGACCCCAAGAACTGTCTGTGCCAGGAGTTGCATTGGCACATCCACCCCTAAGGTCAGATGCACTGCTGCTACCTGTGCATGACTGATGTTTGCTGGACAAGCTCTCCTCATGAGTATGCCCAGGAAAATGTCACCATGGCCTGCCACATCTGGGTGTGGACACCTCAAGTACAGATGGAGCAGTGGAAGTACTGCCACTATGGGATTATGATCAGACATGACCATGATGGCTAACTTCAGAAGATGAGGCTGACCTACATCCATGTGGATGCAGTCCCCCACCCATCAGATGTTCCATTGCAGATACTGTCCATTGCAATGTTTCATTCATCCAATCCAGGCATAATACATTAGTGAATTGTAATAAGTGCTATCAAACAAACTATCCCAAAAACACGTGTACACATTTACCACATAACATTCATTTGTATGCAATTGCCAATCACCTCTACCTGATGCTAGCACTCCCATAAAGGTGTCTATGAGCCATCATAGAAGGTTAACACCCCTCTGTTATTGACAATATGGGACATTTACATTTTACTGCAATAACAGCAGAAGAGTATAAAGAGAAACAGTTGTACCATTAAAATTGTGATAAAAGTTAAATAAGGCTGTGCATCTGAGAAAGTAAAGTGCCCTGACAAACATGCCTATGCTGTCATCAAACTTCTAAGAAGTATATACAGATAAAAGTAGCATTTGGTCTACTTGAAAAGAATGAAAAACCTCTTAACCGAATCTCTTAAGACAGAGACGACTTCATTGAAACCATAATTTAATGAACACTCAGATGACCGGAAAAGTACTGTGAGAAATGAATCATTTGGTGAACTTTGCCCCATTCCCCAGTATAGTGTCATCTCAGAGTTGGTATATTTAGTTGGGGGTGATGTTAATTTGCTTTGGTTTGATTTTTTTTTTGTGGTGCAGGATACATGGTTACTTTTCCAGAATTTTTAATTGGTGATCCGAGTGTTCATTCTTTTGAGGTTTTGGCATAGTCGTCTTGAAATTTACTGATTTGAGCAAGTGGGTTTTACTTCTTATAAAGTATACCCATATATCTATATTTCTCTGTCTCTGTATATATATATATATATATATATATATATATATATATATATATATATATATTATATATGTATAGATATATATATATATATATATATATATATATATATATATATATATATATTATATATGTATAGATGTGTGTGTGTGTGTGTGTGTGTGTGTGTGTATAAAACTGAAAATGCAATCATATGTTATCAAGATCAGTAGTCTTTTGTGCAGATAAATCAAAAGCAATAGCAGTCTTCTTCTGTGTTATTCACATAAACAAGTTTTTTTAGCTTCAGGTTTCCTAGCTAAATGGTTAACTTTTTATAGTGTAGAGTTAGGCCTGTGAGAACGCTGAAGATGCAAATAAGGTGCAAACTCATTATAATTTCTCAGTGTTAAATTCTTGGCTCTGTGTTGCAGATGTAAAATAGTGCAGGCACTCCTTCAGTGTTTGCTGCTAAAGGATTGCAGTTGTGAATGATTACTGGTAGGGCGAAGGAAAATACAACAGAAATTCAGACTCCCTTACCTCCAGTGGGTATGTCCGCCAAATTAAACTTACAAAGTGTAGAAGTAGTTCTATCAGGGTTTTAAATGTCAGTAAGCAGCACACATTACACAGTTTCTCTTCAGTAAATCCAGCCTCTCCTGCATTTGTTGAAAATTGTTTATTATTGCCATTTAATATTCTCACATGTTTTAAGGACAATGATACAAAATGCCTTACAGATTGCATAACTCAGATTACTGCTCAGATAGCACTGCACTACATTTCTGCAAATAGTAAATGATTGTGTGATCACTCATTGCACCACATCTGCAATTTCTACATGTACAAACAACTCAGAAGTGTACAATTTCTATATGTCTTGTTAATACTGGTGATGGTTTTGGACTTGATTATATGCAGAATGATTTTCATTCTCAGCTGCAAGCTGTTTCTGTGACAAAGAGCTATAAGACACCCATACTGTATTTTGATGTTTCATTGGTGTACTTGTATAAATAATCTTTCATGTGTACTAAAATATATTTTGTAGTGATGAATAATTCTTTTCTTTCTTGCTTTTTTTATGCCAGTATTTGCATGGTTCATCATGTAGGGCAAATACAAGAAATGGATAAACACAATAAATGTCATGTAATGTATTTCTTTGATAACCAATACATCAAGTACCCCTGTGAGTCACATGTGTGCATAACACAGCCACTAAACATGTTGATCCACACAGCGTATGCTCTTTGTAGATCATGGTTCAAGTCCTACCTTAGTTTTTTAAGGATGAAACCTAATAAAACTGCTCAGAAAGCTAAAACAAGTTTAGCTCTGCTTGTCTCATTTTGCAACACTTACCATCACACAAACCTGGACTAATGGCCCACACAAGAAGCAGACAGCAGACCTCCAGGCAGGATGGAGACATTATTGATTTCAAGAAGGATACATTTTTCCATCTTTTCCTTTACATAGTGCAACACTGTTAAGTGATGTTGCACAGTCATTATAAATCTTTCCCAACACCTGCAGGTGTAGAACATCTGTAGAGAGGAAGAAGACAGTAGACACTTTCAAAATGGATACATTCTAGCAAGTATGTTGGGCACCAAACAAACATGTTAAGCTGTGTTGCTTGATGGTGAACACACAGAAGTTAATAATGAATAGGAAAATATACAACTGGTATTTAACTATCTCCATGGCTGTAGGTGTAAGTACAGGGCTGAAATACAGATGGTCCTGAGTTCTAATACAAAAAAATTCCATATATTTTACTGTTGTTCCATTTCACTTTATATTAAATATCACATGAAAAAATGTAAACATAATTATAAATAACAATAAGTATGTATAACAATGAAGGTCATATGAATTATATGTATGACTTTGGGTATACTTATTACTATGTTTCTGTAATTATAATTGTGCTATCTGGTCTTGGATGGTCTTCACATTTCAATAAGACTCACATGCAAATGAATGTATAAACCAAGACATTGTCAGGTCACACACATACACTGTTTACCCCTCAAACTTTCATGTGTATTAATTTTTTGGGACACTCTCCCTTGCTAAAGAGACTCAGTGTATGTAACCTCTTAAATATATTTTTCTCTAGCATCTTCCTAACCTTGAGCAGCATTCTACCCCAGTGCACGTGAAAGAAGCCTAACACTGGTCACTGCACAAGCCCTCCATCCTTAGTTCCCAGTCCTTCTCCCTTTATTTACCTCTGTCTATCTCTGTAGCCTAACTTCTCCGAGGAACCTCTTCCCCTCTGATTGCACTTCCCTCCTTTTACCACCAGGTGGCAGCATATTCCTGATAAAAGGGACTGCAATATTTCCCTTTTCCCTGCTCTACTTACTTTCTGCCCAAAAGTGCCTCTGCCCTACACTCAAAGATTTAGTTACATACATACTTACTTTCAGAGAGTTCTTCACTTACCAAACACAACATCCTTGCTTTTAACTGTAAACCAAAGTTTAAAACATTTACCTGCACCCTGCAGTAATTCTCCTTATCCAGCCTCAGGTCACTGATTGTTTTTCGGCCCTTTTCCCGCCTCTCTGGCTCTTCCCACTCCGTTCGCCCTGCAGGCTCACTCCGCTCCCCTACCCTGCCCCCAATTTCCACCCACTTCCATTACCTCTACCTTTATCCCTCCTATCAGTCCCTCCCCCTCCTCCAACCAATCCTAGCTTTCCTTTTCTCCTCCCCTTCCTCCTTTAACCACTCCCCCATTACTAACACCCCATCACCTCTCTTTTCTATTTTCCTCTAACTGACCTCTACTACCATGCTCACCCTTCCTCCCAAGGTCCTTCTCCTCTCTTCCTTCCTTTTCCTTCTAATATCTCTATACCAAATCACTTGCTATACTTATGTCCATTTACTCCCCCCTCCTCTTCCTCCCCAACACCACCTTACCTCCCATTACCACAACATCTCAGCTCCTACCCAATCCTCCTCCTGAAAGTAAAACTTTTTCCAAGCTCAGATAAAAACCTTAAATATAAACCACACATCTACCAGCCTCCTCTATCTAAATACAAAACTAATAAACACCTTCTCCATCCCACATTCATTCACTTGGCTGGAGATATTCACCCCAATCCAGGTCCTAATTTCCCTCCTACAAATCTCCCTAGCACCAACAAGAAATCCACTAATAAAAACCTCAAATTCCTCACCATCAATGCCCAAAGCTTAAGAAATAAACTATCCCTCTTCCATGCCTGGCTCAACCATAACTTTCCTGATATAGCAGCTATCTCTGAAACCTGGCTAAAACCTCACATTAATGACTCTGAGTTCCTACCCCCAGGATTCCATTCTCTCCAATCTGACCAACCTAATAGAAGAGGTGGTGGCGTTGCTCTAATCTACTCCAACCTCTTGTCCATTACTCCTTACCCTAACCCCATCCCTTTTTTTCAATAATGCTGAACTTGTAATTGGCTTACTAAAAATGAACAACCATAAAAGTATCTGCATCATTTGTCTTTATATCCCTCCAGGCAACAATACCAATACATTGGAAGACATCCTCTCCTGGACTTCCTCCAATATTAAGCTAGAAACCTTCATTTTGGGTGATGTAAATATTGATTGGGGAAAAATCTCTAACCCAAATCCCACAATAACTATCAACCTATTTAACTTCTCTCAACTTATTAAATCCATTACTAGACCTAACAAAGCTAATCCCCTGACTCCATACTTGACTGGATCCCAGTATCTCATTCAAACAAAGTTATAAAATCTGGTGTCACTCCTGACCCTTTAGGAGACCACCCCCCTGCCTTCTCCATTCAAGCTACTCCCACCTCCCCACACTCTCACCGCTACACTCATACTTGAAACCTATCTAACTTCAACCCTACTTCTTTCTCTGACTCTCTTAAACTCACCAACTGGAACCCTCTTAAAATACTACCATTAGACAAAGCCATCGACTATTTCAATTCCACATTCTTAACAGTCCTTAACTCTCTAGCTCCAACAAGAACAAAAAGAGTTAAAGCAAATACCTCCCCTTGGCTCACCAAAGACACAAAAAAGATAATGCTCCAAATGGATAAAACCTGGAAGACCTACATTAAACACAAGCAACCTGAAATCTTCCTCAAGTATAAGCAGTTAAGAAACCTTGCCAAGCAACAAGTCCTTAGAGATAAAAAGTCTTACTACATCAGACTTCAAGAAAACCATGCTAGAAACCCCAAACAATTCTGGAATTCCATCAATTCCCTCCTTAGGCCAGGTACTAAAAACAACCCCTGTCCTGATACCAGCAAATCTGACCTTGAAATAGCCTCACTATTTAATTCCTTCTTCACCTCTTCCATCACTGAGCTCACCAAGACATTTACTAACAATCACCTTCCTCCACTCCCTGCTCAATCTTCCATAACCTGCTCTCCCCCATCTTTCAAACTCAAACCAGTATCTACCGACCTAATAAAGAAACTTCTATATAAACTAAAGCCCTGCTCCAATGCCCCTGATAACATTCCATCCTCCTTCCTAAAATAGCTTCTGACTCTATTGCTCTACCTAACAGCATCCTAATTAATAGATCATTACTTGAATCCTACGTACCTAAACTATGGCGTACCGCTTACATTCTTCCTCTCCACAAAGGCAGCAAAAATTGTAATGTCTCAAATTTCTGCCCTATAGCCATCCTCCCCCCAATCTCCAAAATCCTAGAAAAATGTATCCACCTGCAACTCCTGCCATTCCTTACCAAGCACCAACTTCTCTCTCCTACCCAACACGGCTTCCACCCAGGACACAGTACTAACACCACCCTTCTCTCCTTCTTGCACTCTGTCAATTCAGCTTGTGACTCCGGTAATATAGTATCCTCTGTCCTACTAGATTTATCCAAAGCTTTTGACACCATCTCTCACACCCTTTCTAAATCACCTCTCTAATCTCAACCTTTGCCCAAAGACTCTTTCCTGGTTCTCCAGCTACCTTTCAAACAGATCCTAAGCTGTGAGATGGGGCCAAGCCACCTCTACTTTTCTTCCAACCCCTACCGGAGTACCTCAAGGTTCCATACTTGGCCCATTACTATTCAATATCTTAATTAATGACTTCCACAAAGCCATTCCTAACACCAAAATTGTGCAATATGCTGATGATTCCACTTTGATCTGCTCTGCCTCTAACCTAACAGACCTCCAAGCCCTAACTCAAAGTGCCTTCTCAAGCACTGAAAACTGGATGCTACAAAATCATCTCTCCCTAAATGCTAACAAAACTAAGATCCCCCCTCTAAACCCCCCTCTCTTGATAAAAACTAATTTCAAATTACTAGCCTTAGCAACTCCTCTATCGAGATTGTACCCTCCACCAAACTTCTTGGTGTTACAATTGATGATCAACTAAAATTTAATACCCATATCCAGCTAAACATCAAAAAACACACATAAAACTAGGCTTACTGTATAGAAACAATCACTTCCTCTCTCCTCATTCCAGACTAACCCTTGCCTCTACCTACCTCATTCCCTCCCTCCTGTATGGAGCTCCCCTGCTCACTAATCTTTCATCCACACTTACCTCCAAAATGGAACTATGTTACAACAAAATCTCTAGATTTGCCACAAATGCCAAATCCTCTTCTCATCACTGCTCCTCCCTTCACTCTCTAAACTGGCTTGAACTTCCCAATCAACTTAACTTCCTCCAAATCACCACAGCCTTCAAACTATTGTTCCATCCTTCTAACTGCTCTGCTCTTTCTAATATTCTACAACCTTATACCCCCTTAGACCACTTAGATCTTCTCAACAAAACCTGATCGTAGTACAAAAACCCTAAAGCCCTGCAGGTCAGCTTCTCTTATCCTTTACCCTAGCTAAAAAATGGAATGCCCTGCCCTCGACACTAAGGACATGTACCAACCTTAATAACTTCAAAACCCAACTTCATTCCTACCTCTATCTAAACAGAATTTGCAACTGCACTCTTTAGCCTACAACTCTTAAACTATCTTCTCCCTTTTCTCCAGGCTAACCTCTTCCTATTCACCTTCCTATCCTTTCTAAAAATATTTAGCTTAGGTAACAAAACAGTAATATTTGATTTTCATGATGTAAGCTTTTTTCCTCCTTAACAAAATTGAAATTGTTAATGTTTATTCTTTTGTAACTACCTGTTATCTGTAATACATACTGTCTATGACTTTTTATGTTAGTTGAAACTGTTTTGGTAATCAAAATATTATTTAACTGTTGTATTTCCTTGTTGGAGCTTTTCTCCCCGGGCCTCCACTGAAAAAGGGCCCCCAAGCCCTGTGGACCTCCCCGGTAATCAAACTGAAATAAATAAATAAATAAATAAATAAATCTATAGTTCATGAGGATATCTCAGAAAGACATTTTCTGTGGCAAGAATGGAAAAATCACCACTGTGGAAGAAATTGGTTTACGTCTTATGCATAGGTTTGAATCCCACATTGTAAAATTAAATTTTATCAGTGTATAAAGCCAAACCAAAAATGTGTCAGGCCATGAAATTTATGCCCCCAATACATGTTTGCAAAGTTAAATCACCTAACAGTTACAGCAGCAAACAACCATGAAACTAATGTCAATAGTCAAATTAACCTTCTAGTTTCCAAAACTGCTTTCCTCTCTGTTTGGCATTGTTGCTCTTCACTTAACATTGCACAAACATGGTTGGCATTGTTGTTCAGGTTTGTACACTACAAGTAAATGTGAAAACATGCATTGGTAGGAAATCATTCTTAGCTATTGCTGTTCTCCCTAGTTGAGCATGTCTTGAGGAGTAAATGAAGGTGGGTCATTGAGGAGACCAGAATCTTCAATGGACTCCTTGTAAAGCACCACAGCAGAAGGCTTTTGCAGGGGAACTATACCAGCTCCCAGTACAAGTCTGAGACTTGGAATAGGCTGGCCAAGGCTGTCTCTAGTGTGACTGGTATCCCACACACTGGAAAACAGTGTAGGCATCACTTTAAATACCTTAAAAGGAGCAAGAAGTATACACTCAACCAGTTGCTGGATGAGTTCAGGACCGTTGACATCTCTCAGTTATATAAGTATACTGATAAAGAGAATTTCTAGTAGCATGCTTCAGTCTTCAGCACAAGCCAAATATAGGTGTCAAATCTAAGACTGTAGTCAGATGTTGTGGGTTCAAATACCACAAGTAACAAATATAAAATAAAGAAAGCCTTTAAAAATCCTACAGCAATTAATTTCTAGACAAGTGACATGAATTCCTTGCAGTTAAACTAACCTGTATAACCGGACTGAGTACATGTGCAATATATGCAGATTGCAATGATTGCATTGTGCAATCCTTACTTATAGTTTGCAGATGTTAAACAGTATACATAAATGTAAAAGTTCAAATAAAATACTTTATTATTCTGACAATGCATTGTATATCATATATGATGCCACTAATTTTAATTCTTTTTTTTCTCTCACCTGAACCCTTACCTCTTTTTTTCTTCTATGTATAGGCAAAACATTTCAAAAAAGATCATCAAGGTACCAAAATAAACTTGTAAATATCCACAGGCACCACCAGGGATGAATACCAAAGGTTCAAATGTAAAAACACATCTTTAATAAAAATTAACCAAAAACACATACACTGCTGACATTAACATTCATAACTGATACATTTTTGTTTAAAGCACTTCCTCAGATCAAATTAAAGATTAAAGTTGTGTTTTCACATTTGATTCTTTGGTATTCATCCCTGGTGGTGCCTGTGGATATTTATAGGCAAAACATTCCCATGTCATCCATCTCTAACAAATCACAAAATGCTTTAAAGCACAGGGAGGTAGACCAACCCATGACTCAGACTGTGCCAACTCTACTGGCTCCAGCATTGATGCCCAGTACATCTGGTACCCAACCTGGCAGTACTGCCTCTATTGCCTCTCCACTACCTGCTCCCTCAGGTAGCATCAACCCAGCAGCTGGAGCTCTGGTACCCTCCAGCAGTACTGGCAGAGGTGGGAATTTTATCACCTGCCAGGAGATGCCAGGGTTGGTGCATAGGGTCAAGTACAGCACCATTGATGCATGCCTATGCCAGATGGAGAGGCTGCTCTCCCTTATGGTACATGGGAGAAGACATCAAGTACTCCAATAGCTGGGGGAGTAAGGGGACAGTCATGTTTGATGGGCATGGGTATTCCCCTCCCAAACCCCAATCATGGTGTCCCCAGCTTTTGTGTACCACACGGTCCCTGTGTCTTGTCTTGTTTGTCCTGTTTGTTTGTATATGCTTCCTCACCTACCTTAATTACTTGACCCAGAAATACCTATGTCCTTTACCTAACATTCCTGTTTTGTTGACATAAAAAGAAATAGACATCTGTCCCACAAAAATATTCTCACATACATAGCTTTCCAATTTGCAAACATTTCTTCTTGACAGACTTGATTTGGTCCATTTGACTATACAACATGATTATGTTGTTGTCACCCCTCTTTGTTGAGGTGACAGCCCAAATTCAGCTAATATTATGTACCATATTTTCATGTTACACTGTTAAAGAAGTGGATGGCTATGGTTCTTTTCTTCCTCCTTCCTGCACATTCCTATATTGCTTTCCCTTAGTTCTTTCTCCTGCTTCCCCCATTTCATCACTTTCCTATCTACCCCATTTCATCACCTTTAATTTGGACAAAAAATAGAATTACAAACAGCAGACATAAGTTAAAAAAAGCAATGAAGTCCTTCACTTATTGCCCTCTGCATTTGCATGGAGTTTGACATCATGCACCAATGCCAAGTGATGGTGAATGGTTCTTCAATGATGAGGTTACCTCAACACAATGCCACTTAAACAGGCTGCACTAAGGTAACACATAGTGCATGTAGCATAAAGAATTATTTTATCTCACTATAAAAACATAAGTAAAACAATTACATACACCTGGATTCAAACGCTGTAACATCTGTGGTCCAAAAGATGAGTCAATGTATTTGCACCTGCTACCACAGAATCAGCTAAGCAGCAGGTGTAGTTCATACACACATACTCAGAACTCTCTTATCAATGAAGCTTGCATTTGCTTTGTGCTTAACTATCTGCAAGCAGGGAAAGCAGTAGAAATAGGATTCTGTATGCACAAACACTTTACCTTTGATGGCACTAACCAGTTGCTCAGTGATGCACTATTGAAAGTTTACATTAACATGTATTACTTATTTTTCATAGGTTCATAGGTCTGTACTAGGCTAATGGCCCTGGAGCCTTTACAAACCTAGCCTATAGAAGTGCCCTGGTATCGTGCCACCTAACATTAGTTCCCATTGCCTCTATCAAGTAAAGCCACTGGAGTGATCGCCAGGGTGAACTTTCTATTACCCATTCACCAATCAAGTTTTCTCTTGAAGAGGGTCAGCAAGGTGCTTTGTTTGACATGTATGGGAAGTCTGTTCCAGAACATGGGCAGTTTTTTGGTGAGGAACCTGTCCCTCCAGCATGTTCTGCTGATTGTGGTAATGACGTTGAAGTCTCTAGAGCATGTTGTGCAGAGGGATTGGGATTTACGTAGATGTAGAATTTCTAACAGACCAGGGTCAGACATGGCTTTGTAAGTCAAGCAGAGATCGCCTCTAAGTAGGTGATATGAGACAGAGAATAGCTGGAATCTTTTGAGCCTGTCTGTGTAGGACATATGCTTAATGCCTAGGATTCTCTTCGTGAAGTACTTCTGTGGCTTCTCCAGCTGTTGCAGGTGTCTAGTGAGGTACATGCCAAATGGGGCATTATACTCAATGATTGGTCTAATGAGGGAAGAGTAGAGAGAGACGGTGACCTCTTTCATCCTGGATGCAAAACCCTTGATAATGAGATGTGCCACATAGAAGGACTTTCTGACCACAGTGGCAATGTGGTGGTCGAAGGAGAGGTTGCTATTAACCTGCGTCCTCAGATCTCTTATAATGCCTTCAGTGCTGAGTGGGCTCCCAATGATGTGGTAATTAGTGGGAACTGAGTATTTACCAAAGGGGATGACGATGCATTTTTTGGCATTAAGCTTGATGCCATGGTTTCGACACCAGTCATTGGTCTCAATGAGGCCTTTCTGTAGGATGTCTGCATCACTTGGGGAGTTAATGGCTCCCCGCTTGTAGTCGTCTACGAACTTGGTCAGACAGAATCCCTTTGTGTTGGCTTGGACTTCTGGGAGGTAGATACCGAACAGGAGAGGATCCACGACTGATCTCTGTGGGACTCCACTCGTGACTGGTCAGCAGTCTGACTTGGAGTCCACTACTTTCACACTGTGTCTGCTATCTGTGAGCCAATTTGCAACCCACCTAGTGATATAGGGGTTGATGCCTAGTTTGGTGAGTTTATCAATAATTCCTGAGTGAGGAATGGTATCAAAGGCCTTAGCCAGATCAAGGTAGGCTGTATGTACTGCCTTTCCTTCATCCACACCCCTGGTGACTGACTCAAAAAAGTCAAACAGGTTGAGCAGGCATGATCTCCCTTTCACAAAGCCAGATTGCGTGGGGTCTAGACTTTGGAGATTTCCTATATCTTTGTTAATCAGGTCCATGATGATGCACTACATAGCTTTACATATTAGACTTGTCAGGCTAATGGGGTGATAATTCCCAAGATTCGTAGTCACTCTCCCTTTATGGAGAGGGATGACTGTAGCAGTGCACAATTTAGTCTTCATGCCATGAATGTAAGTATAAAAACACAAAGGGAAGGCGCATTTTAAGGAAAGAACACATATTTAAGCTGCAGCAATCTGTTACCTCCACCCATGCAGTTCAAACTTGGTCTCTCAGTACTTGTTCATAAATATATCAACTACACTATAGAAATAAATAACAAATGCTTTCTTATATGTCATACACATCTTTACAATGACAATACACATTCAAATTTCACAATACTTGTAGTAATGTGGACAGCTGTTTGCATATACTTTAAAAGCTGTCTCTTAAAGTATATCTGCACATTGGAAACACAACAGCACATTTTGCACACTCATCAGTCTGGAAACATGCAGAACTTTAATATCTTGACAGTTGTGCTTGGCTAGCTATCCATTTCAGACAGTCTTCCCAACATATTCTCTCAAACATTCAATACTGATGTCATCCACAATAAATTGTCCTGTAGCCTTGTAAAAATAAGACTTGTAGTGTAGCACTTGCCTTAAGTACTAAGTTATTTAATCTGTGTACTTTTTAGGTAGGGGTTCTAATCTCACTGCAGTCATCTGGTGTGTGTGTGTGTGTGTGTGTGTGTGTGTGTGTGTGTGTGTGTGTGTGTGTGTGTGTGTGTGTGTGTGTGTGTGTGTCTGTATAGTCAGAAGAGGATTACTGTGTATCCTGCAGTCATCACTACAATCCCATGGAGTACCAATATTTTGACAGCATGCAGACTTCCCAACATCTTCTATCAAACATCCATTGATGATTTCATCCACTATAAATTGTCTTGCAGCATTATAAATGTCATGATTGTGCTACAGCACTTGCATTAACTGGTAAGCTCTCTATGTTCTCTATTCAGTGTATTTAGTTAGGTAGTTGTTCTAATTTCATTGCAGTCAATTGGTGTGTATATGTTTGGCACTTGCTTGACAATAAAGAGAGTGTTTTACACCAGTATGTGAAATACTGCTATTACTATCTTCTTCTCCAAACACTGCTGCTGTCATCACTTATAAAGTGTTGTCTGACACTCTAAGTCAGACTTGTGCTGTGGTGCTTGTGTTAAATACGGAGGACTCCAGTTAGTGTACTTAGATAGGTAGGAGTTTTGTCCTCACTACAGTTAACTGATGTCTATGTGTGTGTAAGTATTTGTGCATGCGCTTGACATTAGAGAGAGCTTTTTACACCAGCATGTGGGATACTGCTATTACCATCTTCTTCTCACCAGACTCTGCTGATGTCATCAATTGTAAAGTATTCTCTGACAGCATAAAAGCTAGAATTGTGCTCTGGTGCTTGTGTTAAGTACTGTGCTCTGTAAATAGGTAATTTTAGAATGATATGTGAGTCAAAAGCTATGGAAAACTTTCCTACAAGCATATTGTAGCATACAATGATTATGTCATCCTGACAGTAATCTAGATAAACCTGTGCTGTAGCAGTAGCATTAACTACTGCGTTTACAATCTACTTTAACTACACATATAGGTGTTCTGATCTAACAGCAAGTGAATCGCATGTCTATACATACACCTATCACTTATGAGACAATTTTACACAGGGATGTGACTCCACATACATGTTGTACACTCCTCCCAGCATGTTCTCCTCAGCAGACAATGATGCTATAATACTCCATAAACTGCAACATTACAGTGTTACAGTCAGACATATGTGGTGTTGCTACTGTAATATTGCATGAAATTAATACTCTATTCATATACAGCTGTAATGTTCATATCAGGCCCAGTGTACTAGGTACATTATGGTCATTGTGTGATCTTTGAAATAGCTTTTCATTTCACTACCACTTCGGGTACCATTCATGTAGCCTTACACATCCTGCTTTGTTCACTGGCCACAGGACATCATTCCTGTGGAGGAGAGAAGGATGTCCTCATGTCAAATATACATACACACATCATGAAGCAGCATCCTTTCATGAGTCTGTGCAAGGCATCCCCAGACTCAGACCACTGCATGCGTGATTGCTAATTCTGTCATGGTGGGGTGCACATGTCTCATATGGACAGTGGCTGAATGTAATGCAATCCAACAAATAGACACATGCACACTATAGTCTTACCATCTTCCATAATATACATATAGCCATTTTTACTTTCATTTTATAATAATGGCTAAGATTTCATGTGATGTTGACATCAGTCTAATAGTGTCCTATGACCCTATGATCATTTGACATGTCAATATTGCTGTCATTGATGTATCCTATACTGAGGTGTGGATGTACAGTACAGCTACAAGAGGGTATTGCAATCTGTGATGTGAGCTAATGTATTGATGGCTATTGCTGCCATTATATTACTTGTTCCTTTCATAACAGCTGTAGTAATATGCCCCCTGAGAATTGTTGACATAGATTCATAGGAGGTTACTAGGCTATACAAGCCTAGCCATGTTCATCCCAAGTAGCCACAAATGTCCTTTTCAGGTGCACATAATTTGCAGAGCAAGTTTATGGTCAACACCAACTACCCCTGTCCATGAGACACATGGATGCCAACCCTGGGTAAATTTGCAGTCTCCCATCAATTTTTCTAGGTTGCACTTGAAAAGGGTCATGGAAGAGCTCTGCTTCATGTGATTTGGAAACTTAATCTTGAAAAGTGGCACCCTCTGGGAGATATAGCCGTCTTGCAAGCATGTTCTGTTAATGTCTCTGGCTAGGTTAAGATCCCTAGAGCAACTGACTCTTTTGCCATTAGATTTGTTTATGTGCAGTGTGATCCCCCTGCACTGGCCCAGTAATCAAGGAGCCTCAATACTCACCACTAGCACCAGTGAGGGATGTACACATTGGGAGGATGGCAAGTACATACACAGTGAAGTACAATTTCCCTTAAGAGCACACAGAGATCACAGTCAGTCTGATGCTGGTTTCTGTCTCTTTCTCCAGATCCCCAATATGACTCCCCACTGGCACAGCTATAGGGTTAAGATCTCAGCCAATTGGTCCAACCAAGACCTCCAGCACCCTCTCTGGCCAACCACTGCTTCATGTCCCTGCCCAAATAGCTGACACATACACACACACACACACACACACACACACACACACACACACACACACACACACACACACACTTAAACACACAGATACTCCCGGGGAAGGCTTGCACATGTTTAATACCTATGCCCCCTTCTGCTCAGACTGTAAGGCAGTTATCACTGCCACCAACCACTATTTATCAGCTACTCTAATGCCCTTACAAAGGATGCCAAATCCTACTGTGTAATGTTACTATTATCCAAATGGTAAATGTGACAAAGAGCAAGGCTAATGGAGTGGCCTATACAGTGTCACCAGATACATATGCAAGTACTCTAAGAAATTACATATCTCTAAACAAACCAGCCACAATTAAAATGTTTAAATATATTTAATAATAAATAATAAAAGAATAAGACAATACTCAATCATCTCAGTAACTACAGAGTTCAGAATCACATGCAATATTTAAAACAACATTGCAGGACAGTCTCAAATAAATACAGAAAAAATCTAAACTAATCTTTACTATATTCCTATCTATATCTAAGAGATACTATGCCCTAAATAACTTTCTTACAGAGCAAGGCAAATGCAGATGATGGATGTTTCTTGGTCCAAGACAAGATACAAAATGCCATGGGTGCCAGAACCATAGAGATAGGGGGAGGGGAAGCCTCCCACCTTTTACAGCTGCAAGACCTGTCAGGGAAAGTTAATGAAGTAGAGTTGTCATGCTAACATGGATTCACTTGCAGAAGTTAAACTAACTAAACTAGCTGCTGTTGTTCTCTTATTGCTCTCTGTTACAGGAGTTATGCTGTTGCTGTTTCATTGGTGCTGCCAGAGCCAGAGTCATGCCGGTAAGGAGAGTTTAGTTCTTGTATTTACAGGAGTTATGGTGCTCCCATGTGTGTGTGTGTGATACCCCATTTAGGTATACTTGATGGTTAATGTTACTCAGGGAGTTGAGTCCATAGCTCTCAACTGTCCAGATGTTCACAAAATATCTGGTTCATACTTTTGGTCTGTTCCTCTTAACATTTGTGGTTTTCTGGCAAATCAGTGAGAAGTGAATTCACTAAATAATGATAACTCTTTAAGTTTCAGTCTTCCTATCTTTCAGGAAACACATGGTAACACAAAACACTTTATTTTAGCAACTTTCTAAGATTATACAAGCAATATTTAAAATGTGCCCCTGGTTTTGGGCTTTTGACCTCCCAAATAAATTTTGTCCTTTTCCAGATTTCTTTTGCTGCGAAGTTGAGAGATTTAGTTGAGTGTCAAGTGGATTTTACAAGGAGCTGAGAGCGTCAGGGGAAGAGACGTTTAGTTCTACTTATGCTAAGTTGTTTGCATTGTTAGTAGCACAGCAGGTAGTATACTTGTTTTTGATGCAGAAGGCTGTGGGATCTACTCCCACAGTATGTAGATGGATCACTGATAATGTACTGTGTTGTACTTTAAAGGGAGTTGATGCTGCACTCCTATGAATGTTCTCCTTTGGAGGAGTTGCCTAGTAACTATGAACATGTCATCAGTTTGCCATCCATTCTCCATTGCAAAATTACTAGCATATCCATTTTTACTGTAGCATAGACAATTTATTCTTCAAGGGCAACAGGCACTTTATTTGTAGATGAAACAATGAAATATAAAGGTGTTTGCTAGCAGCAACCTCTTCATTAGTTGCAGATCTCTTCAAAGTGGAATTATTTAGATGACTTACTTCTGTAGTGATTTTGCATATTTACTGATACTGGTGGATTGTAATGACAAAAGTTTGAGTGGCCTTTTATGGTTGAAATTTTCTGAAATGGGTAGTTTTTTTCATTATTGGTTCATACATTTAATTTCATTGCTTACTAGAAGACTGTTCCAAACTACAAATTTAAAACACATTCTAACAAGTGGTGCTGTATTATATAAGGAATATAATTTAATACAATCAGGTTAATACAACCAGGAAGGTGAATCAAAGAATGCAAACATGCATGCTTGCTCACAGGATGCAGGAGATCAAAAATAGGGAAAGAGACCAGTCACCAATGGAGCCCTCCAGGGCCCAGTGCTGAGACTTTTTCTGTTTGGCACATCCATCTCAAAAGTAAAAGGAAATACCAAAGGGCTTTGGCCATCTAAGTCTGAGATGACTGCAAACTAGAAGCAGTTATTGAATCCCCAAATGACTTAACCATCATGCAGGAAGATTTGCCCCAAACAGTAACTGGCGCCAGAATCATGAATTGAAGAAATACATTATCATATCCTCTGGGAAGTCATCTAATCCAGGCAACTGCCAAATTGACAATGCCCACTGAGAATTGACCTATTTGTTTGGCATTTGGGAACTTGTGTGTACAGTGACCTAACTTTTGACCAGCATGTGCCCAGAGTCATAAAACAGTCTTTTTATATTGCACAGCTTATAAACAAATTGATTGCAAATAGATCTAGAGATGTTATTGTCCCCCTTTACAAAGCCCTCATTAGGTCAATCATTTTGCATAATGCCCACTTTGGCATGTATCTGTCCAGACCTATGCAACAATTGGAATACCCACAGAGACACCTTGCTATAGGGATACAATTCCAAAACAATAGTTCTTTCATTGACCACCTCAAAGATTTATCACTATACTCAGTATCCTACAGAGTGCTTAGAGGTGACGTGTCTGGCATACAAGGCATCCTCCAACCTAATACAGATGGACCTACTGAACATAAGCAAGTCAAATGGCATCAGAAATACTTAGTCCAGGTATCTAAACTGAATGTTGTGGAAAGATGGATATATATCACAGAGGCCATCACTATTCCATTCAAGTAAAACTAAGCTCATCCCTGTCCATATTCAAATGCAACTTGGATCTAAGGATGAGTAATAGAAAATGTACTCCAGGATTGCCCCTCATGCCACTAATGAATAGAAGCAGTTCCTAAATGCTGCATCCCTTACACGGGTCTCCTCAAATTATCTATAGTATGAACACATTTATTCTCACTAGAGCTAATATACAATTATCAACCATGGGATAGGTAAAATCAACCAGGAAATGTTAATTCAAGCACCAAAAGGGAAATTGGTTAAGCTTAAAATGTCATCCAGGTGAACCTATGTTGTGGTAGTAAATAGTTTTAAAAAATGCCCTTTATAGATCACTAAGTGTCCCTCTCACCCTCCGCCCCTTCCCAGTCTTCAACAGCTTCTGGCGCCTCTCTAAAATGCACAGTCTTTCACTGAGAGAGTTCTTAAATTAATAATCAATATTACTGCTGGGTTAGCTTGGATGACATCACTCTTTGTCACCTAACTTCAGTTCCCAGGCTAAACAGATACTTAGAATTTAACACCTCTATGTCAAAAATACATATCTCTTAGACATGTACAGCCGCTAGGAAGTCATAGAGCAATAAAAACACTTTTACATTTGAAACCTAGTAATTATTTCTGTTTCAAGACAATAGGAAAACCTCTAGCTCTAGACATTGTGTCTGCTTGCTGTACTGAAACTGAGATAACACAATCATAAAACACTTTACTTTTCAACTTATTTTCTTGAAGTTTTGCAATTTACCTCTGTATGTTCCAGCTTCTACTATTAAAACATACATTAGCACAGGTATATAGTTTATATACATTTATGTTCTTTTCCAGTAGGATACACTGTGGTTACATTCTTGAAGCTCAGTACATAACATACAGTTCTCTTACATTTGTAAGACAAACATGTGAATCATATTACTATTCACAGATGACATATAGTTATTTACAAAAGTCCAGATATCTGGGCTGGCCGTGTCACATTTTTATATAACTCATATTAATATTTTCAAGTGACATATAATTATTTACAAAATTACAGATAGCTGGACTGGCAGTATTTCCCTGGTGTCACATACAGCATTTACATTAGGGCAGGGTCAGAGACTGCCATGTAGGCCAGGCACCATTCACCTTTCATAAGCCAATACGATACAGAGTACAGTAACATGGCTTTCAGTATATGCGTGTATGTCATGGCATGGCTTTAAGGCCGTGTATTTTCTTGTTGAGAATCCCCTGTGTTCTCTCCAGCTACTAGTGTCTGGTGAAGTACATGCAATAGCAGGGATTGCAATGTTCTGCTGAGGGTTGAGTACAGTGGGGTTTTAACATTCTCAGACATGAATGCAATGCCCTTATTTATGAGTTGCACATCATAGAAAGCTTTCCTTACCACTGTAGAAACTGTGTGGTTGAAGTTCAAATTGATATCTACCTGCATTCCCAGTTCTCACACCAGTGGGTTAGAGTTTGAGGGTGTTGCCAATATTGTAATTAGTGGGGAATTCCACTTTGCCAAAGGCAAAAGTACTGCTACTGTTTTGCATTTAGTTGTGCACCATGTCTCTGGCACCAGTCATTTGTCTGTGTTAGCAACTCCTGTAATATGTTAGCATCATTGGGGGACTCAAGGATTGAACCCAATCTACAATCATCAGCAAAGCTGGTAAGCCAAAGACCACATACTTTATTCTGGACTACCAAGAAATAGATTACAAAGAGTAAAGGGCCCAGCACAGATCCTTGTGGTACACCACTGTTGGCGGCTCTACTGGTAGAGGTTGAGTCACCAACTTTGACAGTATGTATTCTTTTGGAGAGCCAGTTGGTTACCCAATCCCCAGCTGAGAGAGTTTCTCCATGATACCTGAGGGGGGATTGTGTCAAAAATCTTGGCCAGGTTAAGATAGGTGGTATGCACTGTCTTAACTTTATCCAGGTTTATGTGACTTTCTCAAAGAAGTCTACTAGGTTTTATAAGCATGAGATACCCTTATCAAGCCAAATTAGCTTGTAGATAAGTTATGTTATATCTGGGGGAAGTGGCTAATGAGTTTATTTTTAATTTTTCCAAGGCTAGACAAATTTTGTGTGTTAGAATTTCATTATATTTTTTATTTAATTCCTCTATTTCTTTTTTGACTTCTGGACAATTCTGATTTTTTTAGACTTTGCTGTCAAGTGTCCGGTTTGCAAATCTAATGATTCAGATTCCCACTCTCTAACTTTGTTTTTGTACCAGCTAAGGGTCTTATCAAATAAATACGCTTTTAACGAGTTCCAAACCATAACTTACTGATTTCTGTTGTATTATTAAATTCAAGAAATAATTGTAGGTCTGATAACATCCAGGGTCTGAATTCTTTAATTTTCATGATATATGACAGAATTCTAGTTGAGAGGATTAAAGGTTTAAACTCTGTTTAGAGCTTCCTTATCAGAGAGTCATGATCTGAGAAGGGGCATGGAACTATTGAGAAGTTGAGGATTTTTGTTTGTAAATCTTCAACTATGAATAATTTATCTATTCTGATTTGTGTTCCAAATCTATAGTCTTTATGGGAAAATAATAAGAATTTATCATCTTTTACTTTAAAAGTGTCAATTAAATGAAATTAATCAATTATTTTAGGGATTTTGAAATAGTTGCAATGCAAAAAGTCTTCTTGGTGGTTTCAGAAGCTTCTAAGGTACAACTAAAGTCTCCTCCCAGTATAAGATTTCCTTTATAATTGTTGGAAATAAAATATAGGCGTTTTTTAACCATTCCTGCTCCAATTCCTGGGAACCAGTATAGATTAGCTAAGGTCCATATTCTGTTATTAAATTTAATTATAACAAATGCTAGTTGGCCTTCTTTGTCTTCATATTTATAAATAACTTTTGGAGTGATTATGTTTTTCTTCCAGAGAATTGATACTCCTTTTGTCTTTGTTCTATAGGAAGATTGAGCTAAGACTGTATAGTCCTTAGGGTCCCAAATAAAGCTATCATTAGTCTTAAAATGCATTTCCTGGAGAAATACTACTTGTGCCTTATTTAGATTTAAATATTTTAGCAAGTTTAATCTTTTATTTGCTTTATTTAAGCCATTAGTATTTAATGATAAGAATGCTAAATCCATTTCAATTTATTGTTTGAAGAAACTTTTTGCTTATTATTTTTTTTTTATTTTGATTATAGTAGTTATACCATATTCTCTGATAACAGTGGATGTTGTTTGTATGTGTATAAATTTAGGAGTGTAATTTAATGTTCTTTCTTCTTTATAAGTAGGGTAAAATTCTGGTCAGGCTTTAAAAAAGTACTTCTATAAAACATTAATTCTAAAATATCAAATACAAGTAAATATGAATTTCCCATTAAACATGGAATGAAAGTCATTCCTAATCCAACAGATAAAGATAGATCTATTGGATTATCACTCATTCCTTTAACCAGCAATATTAACTGAGCTCTATATGTTAAATTATTATACGGAGAATTTTCTTAAAAGAGATATGGAATTCTATATTATTCTATTATTGTTCTGTAGTATTTTATGTATATATATATATATATATATATATATATATATATATATATATATATATATATATATATATATATATATATCAGGATGGAATGTTAGTAGTGTAAACAATTATTTTGTTGACTTAGAAAATATCCAATATTTATTTACCCTTAAGAGATCCCAAACATGTCAGATATGTCATTTTGGATAAATTAAATGTGACAGAGGAGCATACACTAAATAAACCAACAACAAATAGATTGTTACTAAAATAATTTGACTAAAAGGACTCTACAGGAGACAATGAGTGATTACCAATGAAATATGAATTTACTGTAGGTGTACTGTCTTCCTTTACTTTCCCACTCTTCAGCTCACCAACTTCAACTTACACTTATGGAAAGACATGGCTTATCAGTGGTATCCTGACTCTGAGTAGAGATGCCTTACATTCTAGTGTGCAGTGCTTTTACATATTTATAGATTTACAAAGCAGAGTCTAAGAATGAACTATGATCACCCTGACAATTCCCATCCTGCATAGGGCATCTCCTGCTTCCAGAATGGGTAATCACATCAGGTCTAGAATGAATGTGAAGGTCCCTATGCAGTAATCAAGACTTACTATAGCTAAGTATTAATCAAATAATATTTAAAGCATCTTAGAGAGTTCACGGGGCAGTTAGAATACTCTTAAGCCTCTCCTCCCTTGACCAAAAACAATGATTTACCTTCCCTTTCTTTCCCTTGTTTTAAATCAGTACTAATAAAAGAAATTCAGCAAACATAGGTAAACAGAAATAACATTCAGTAGTCTGTCTTGTACATGACTCGCAATCCATTAAACAAGTCAGTGACTAACATCACTTTAGTAAACCTTATAAAAACAAATTAGAAATAATTTCCTAGATGTTTAAATTTTCTGATATAGCAAAAAGTTAACAATAAGCTATTTTAACTAAAAGTATAAAGCATTTCAAGTTTTCCTTGCATGTATACATTTCTACTTATATTGCGATGTCAATAGCTGTCTTTGAAATCTGTACTATACTTTACTTCTTCAAATCATTCCTTTTTCAATTCAGGTTTTGTTTTGTCAAAATGGCAACAATATTTCAAGGGCGCAATTAATATTTAGACTGATGTTTCAAATAAGTAACTTGTCAGTTGCCAATTGAGTTAGTTTAGACTATAGTTAGTGTAAATATAGCATGTTGCAAAAAGGATATGTATTTTTCGTATGATCTAGAGACTGTCATATGCAAGTGACACATATAATGTAGCATATATAGAGCAGATAGCTTATGGATTCAGGTTGTTAAAGTAAATTATGCTTATTAATCAGGCAGTTTCATTTAAATTCACAAGTAATTTGGGGACATTTCAGTTGAGTTTCCAGGAATGTGTAGTCCAATGTGTGTAACTGAGTCCACTTTTCCTCAATAACATATGTCACAATTCATTAAACTAAGCAGAGTCTAACATCTGTCTAATAATTGTTATAAAGACAAACAATAGTAATTTCCTAGCTCTTCAAACTTTCTGATATCGCAAAATGTTGACAGTAAGCTATTTTAACTGGAAGACTAAAACATTTCAATACTTCCTTGTGAATATATATTTTTACTTTTACTGCGGTGGTGCAGCGATAGCATTGTTGCCTCACAGCAAGGGGTTCTCCTGTTCGATTCTTGGCTGGAGTGTGGGGAGTACCTTCTGTGTGGAGTCTGCATGTCCTCCCCGCGGTTGGGTGGGCATTCGAAAGACATGCATAAATGGGTGTGCCTTGGTTGAACGTCGAGCTGGAACCGTGGCATTCGTGAAAATCTACTGCCAATCATTAGCGGACCGGAGTTTGCTGTGGCGACCCCTAACCAGGAAAAGCCGAAAGACAACAACAACTGTAGTGTCAAGAACTGTCTTTGACATCTATGCATTTCTTCACTTCTTTCAAGTCATTCATTTTACAGTTCAGATTATATTTTGTCAAAATGTCAATAGCATTTCAAGGACGAATTTAATATTTAAACTGATATTTTAAATGAATAGCTATCAGTTACCAAGTGAATTTGTACAGAGTGTGAGGTAGCAGCAAAGATAACCTGTTGCAAAAAGTAATATGTATCTTTTCATGTGCTCTAGAGACTGACAATTTCAAGTAACATATAAAATGTAACCTTTACAGTGCATACAGCTTGTGAAATCAGCATGTTAAAGTGAGTAGTACTTTTTAATCAAGCAGCTACATTTCAGTGCACATGTAGTTTAGGAACATTTCCGTTGTGTTTCCAAGAATATGTAATCCTGTGAGGATAAATCATAACATATTTACTGTTAATCAGTGGCAGTGAAAAACATTGAGCAGCCTGCCTGCCCCTGTGGGAGTGGTTACTGACTTGAAACTGTAGTTTTATTGGCCATTTTGGGTCAATTCCGAAACTCCTTCATCTTCCTCTCTTAAAACCCTCTTTTGCGCGGTTTTGCACATTTTTGAGCATAGCGCAACAGCGGGCAGCGCCGCCTAATTGGGTTTAAACTGTTCCTGGCTCCACAAAGTCTCCTCTTCACTTTTTGCCTTAGAACTGCTCTATCTCTCAATTTAAACACCATATTCTCATTCTAAGGCCCTTCACTGGTCCAATTAAGTAATCCTACAAGTTAGCACTATTAAACCATAAGCACAACTTACTCTTATACTCTCTATGATTACCCTGTCCTCTATTGATCCGTCTTAAATTCAGTTTCCCTATATTACTCTAGCATGTCCAAAAGTCAGTCAATGGTTTCCTCTCCAGTCCAGCTGGTGAATCTGGGAATTTTGAGGCAATGTTACAACTGTCTCATGTACACGGACAACCCTCTCCTCCTCCAAACAGGTTCAAATATATGTGAGAGATGCAACTATTTAGCCAAACTGGAGGCTGAGCTCTATCATCTCAAAACTGGTGTAACCACTCAGGAGGAGAAGGTAACCTCACACAGCGCAATTCCAGTATTACATAGTCCCACCACATCAGCGAGCCAAACACATAAATACACAAAAACATACTCAGAGGCTCTAAATAAAAATCTACCTAAGCAACAGAGACCTCCAAAGCAGACATCCAAGCAAATTCTACCTCAAAACAAAACACGCACAACACATAACCCACAAAGTCAGTGTGCCAAGCAGCCACAGCCCTTAAGGCTGAATAACACACCTAATACTCTTGTAATAGGTGACTCTATTGTCGGACACACTGACGTCCTGCTCACCAGGCTGAATAAAGAGAAGGTCACGGTGAGCTGCCTTTTGGGTGCTAGGATCCGCCACATAACGCAAGCACTCAGGTCACTCCAAAGCAAATACAAATATAACTCAGTCATTGTACATGCTGGTGTGAATGACCTGAGACGTACCTCCCTGGACTACATGAAAAGAGACATACACGAGCTCTCTGATCATGTAGCCCAGGCTGGTATGACCCTGACCTTGAGCAGCATCTTACCCTCACCTAGAATGATGCCACAGTACAAAGACAAAATGATCGATTTTAACAATTGGCTAAAATTTTGGTGTCATTTAAAGGGGATCCAGTGTCTGTCAGCCTGGGATGACATGCTCGACAAGCCACGTTGCTTCACTAGGAATGGCTTGCACCTGTCACCATTGGACTTTCGGATATTGGCAAAGGCTCCTCCCACCCCCATAGTGCCTTTTTTAGGCAAGGCTCAAAAGTCAAACCCCCCCCCATAGACAGCACAAGGAACAAGAAACTAAGGGTAATGCTGCTAAACGCCAGAAGTCTTAACCTCAAGATGCATGCACTTGAAGCTCTCCTCAGTATGGAGAACATCGATATCTGTGCAGTGACAGAAACCTGGTTCAAGGCTCCAGAGAGCACCCCAGCACTACCAGACTATACCTCATATCATGCTTTTCGGTCCCAAAACCCAGACCGAACCACCAAAGGAGGGGGAGTTTCCATATTTATCAAGGATATCCACACCTCCAGGTTAGTGGCATTGCACGAAGTATCGGAGACCATACATGTGCAACTAACAGTGGGCAAGACTGCTTTTCAGTTTATGGCATCCTACAGGCCACCCTCTCAAAGTCAGGAATCCCACTCGGCTTTCCTGAAAACATTGGAGAACATGAAGATCTCTCCGAACACCATTATATTGGGTGACTTCAACTACCCAAACATTGACTGGGAGCACTACTCAAGCCCCAGCACCTTAGCCCAAAGGTTCCTGGAAATTATAAACTCAAATGCTATGGAACAACTAGTCATCACTCCCACAAGAGGGGACAACATACTAGACCTGATCATTACCAACATGGGGACTCTATGCTCCACACCAGAAGTATATCCCTCATTGGTAAGATCAGACCATAAATTAATTTCACTGGATGTCCACATCCCGACCCCACCCCCAGCCCAGAAAACCACAGTGAAAAACTTCTCAAAAGCGAACTTCTCACTTCTCAAAACTGAAGTGGAATCCTTCAAGGCAACAGGGCCAGTGGAAACTACGGCCCAAACTGCAGAATCCTATATAAACACATTCTATGGACATCCCCAGGAATGCATGGATCATGCTATCCCAAACAAAACCAAGACCTAATCATCCAAAGGCAGGCATCCAGTCTGGTGGACCCCTGCCATAAATAAACTGTAGAACAGAAGGAGGAAGCTACTACATGATAGAGCAAAATCCCTAATAAGGAAGGCATCTCTGATCAGTACTAGCAAAAAATTATGATCCCTCATAAAATCCTCCAAGGCCAGCTTTGAGAGAAAAATTGCACAGGACACCAAAGACAATCATAAGGCTTTTTTCAGTTATGTTAGAAACCTGGGATGCAACTCCCAGACTTGTTCTGAATTGATTCTAAATGTCAAAAAATACACTGAACCCACAGACATCGCCAATATCCTGGCAGACAGGTTCAGTGCAAACTTCTCCACCCCCACCCCCCCAAAAGAGCAAGTATCTATCCCAGCAGGGGGCTGCCTCCCAAACATCTGTGATGCTCAGGTGAAGGCTGCCCTCTCCAAAGCAAAAAACACTGCTTCCATGGAACCAGATGGCGTCCCAGGTTGCGTCCTACATGAACTCCAAGAGGAACTAATCCCTCAAATAAAACAGCTATACAATCTCAGCCTCACTACAGGATATGTGCCCACAGAATGGCGTACAGTAACAGTGGTCCCACTCCACAAAGGTGGAGCCTCTATGGACCCTGGAAACTATCGCCCCATAATCCTGACTAGCTTAGTCTGCAAGGCTATGGAGAGGATCATCATGGAGCTCATAAACAAAGACATTGGGGACCTACAGACACTAGATCCTACCCAGTTCGGCTTTGTCAAGGGCAGATCCTGCCTTTTGAACCTGGTTGACTTCTTTGAAACAGTCACCATAGATGAAGCAAAGGTAGTCCACACAGCCTATCTGGACCTTGCAAAGGCATTTGACACAATACCCCACTCGGGCATCATAGATAAGCTATCCAGGTTAAATATAACCCCCTATGTCACAAAATGGGTCGCAAACTGGCTCAAAGACAGAACCCACAGAGTGAGAGTTGTTGGAGCTATGTCAGACTCAAAACCGGTCACAAGTGGCATCCCACAGGGTTCTGTCCTGGGACCACTCTTGTTCAGTATATATTTTTCAGAGATACAGGCAAATGTGGGAGGACTATGGCTCTCCAAGTTCGCAGACGACTGCAAACTGGGCACCATAATCAACTCTCCAGCTGACACAAACATCCTTCAAAAAGGTCTGAGAGAGACAGATAACTGGTGCCAGTGCCATGGTTTAAAGCTAAATGCCAAAAAATGTATAGTCATACCCTTTGGCAAAAACAATGTGCCCACAAATTACCACATAGGCGGAAACCCATTAAGTACAGAGAAAGTTATTAGGGACCTGGGGACCCAAGTTGATAGCAATCTCTCCTTTGAAAACCACATTGCCAAAATGGTTAAAAAGACCTTCTACATAGCCCACCTCATCATGAAGGGTTTCACATCTAGATCAAGAGAGGTAATCGTGCCCCTTTATTCATCCCTCATCAGGCCCAACATAGAATTCAATGCCCCTTTTGGG
Source organism: Protopterus annectens (assembly GCF_019279795.1). NCBI lineage: Eukaryota > Metazoa > Chordata > Ceratodontiformes > Protopteridae > Protopterus > Protopterus annectens. Next base: position 1,925,857,355 of record NC_056729.1, on the reverse strand, counting down.
ATGTACCTTACCCGACACCTGCAGCAATTAGAAAGACCCCAAATGTATCTCACCAAGAGGATCAAGGGTCTCAAACAGATGCCATATGCTGCTCTGTTAAAAAAACTCCAGCTCTACTCAGTTGCATACCGCCTACTTCGAGGCGATCTATGCCTGACATATAAAGCTATGTCAAATCCAGAATTAATGGACATGCTCCACCTCAGTAAATCTAAATCCCTTAGAGCCACATGCTTAAGGGACTTGAACCTCAGCACAGAAATAAATAGAACTTGCTGGAGGGACAGGTTCATAACCCAGAGGCTCCCTTCGCTCTGGAATAGAATTCCAGTTCATGTGAGGCAGAGCACCTCACTGAATCTCTTCAAGAAGAATCTCGATAGGTGGATGGGGTATCGTAGGTTTGTCCCAGGGATTACTCCCGTGTCACTATTAGACAGAGGCACAGTAAACTAAAGCTTAAAAAGGGCACAGTATACTCAAATCAAGGGGTGGCGTAAGCCATACAGAATCGGGCTAGGCTTATAATTGCCCCAGGGCAGATAGCATAGTATGAACCTATGAACCTATGAACCTATTTACAAATAATCCTATTATGTATTTATTTTACCTTGTTTAGGTTGTTTTTCATTTTAATAACTAAACATTGCTTTTTCTTATTATTTGTTATCTGTGAGGCTAAATGCACTTCGCAGATTCACAGTGTCCTTAGAAATTACAGCAATTGTTTACTGTTGCTATAGCAACACAAATAGAATGTGAAGAAAGCTTCAATTCTCTTAACTAGCAGTACATTTTTCCCTCCTTCTTTTATGCATTTGTTAATACTAAAAGGAAATAATTCAAAGGACATATGTACATGAATGGAACATTATAGCAATAACTCATGTCTGGGTGTGGGTAATGCTGGATTTACCCATGGTTGGTGTAGTTTGGTCACGGGGGCAAAGCCCAAATGGCCAAACAAAGACAACCGTGGGTAAATCTAGCATTACACCAGAAGAGTTATTGCTATTATCTAATGACATTATTTAAGAAAAAATACTTACTTTTCTTAAATAATGGCATTGTATAATGCCTCCTTGCTGCCCTTCCGCAGCTGTCTGGTATTCTGCAGCAGTTCTGATGTACTGCGCTTGCGTATGCTTATGCAGTACATCAGAGCTGTAGGTGGAAGCAACAGAGAAAGCAAGATCTCCATTGCTTTTTACAAAGTGTCTCACTATGTTAAAGGAGTTTAACATAGCGAGACAACTTTAAAAAAAAGCAACAGAGAATCTCCATTGCTTTTTACAAAGTGTCTCGCTATGTTAAAGGAGTTTAACAGATCTACTTTTTTAAAAGCTGTCTCGCTATGTTAAACTCCTTTAACATAGTGAGACAGACACTGTCTAAAAAGCAATGGAGTTCTTGTGCTCTCTGTTGCTGTAAAAAGAGACTTATACTAATGGAAAAAGTCCATGCGACTGGACCTTTTTCCATTAGTATAAGTCTGATTTACAATGTGCATGCTGACCAATCAGCGTGCACATTTTGAATTATTAATGGGGGGTCATTGTATAATTCAGAGTTAATCATGAACATGTCCCTAATCCCAATAAGTATAACAGTGACTATCATTGATCTAATAAATATTGTAATAACAAGTTCACTATTCCAATTAATCTACCTTAAAACTAGATTATTTTAGACTATCATTTATCTATGTATAGATAGTGAGTTATTAAATATATACAGACTATATTAGTATAGTAAAGAGGAGAGAATTTAGAAAGGGAGACAAGATGCAGTTAAAATAAATAATGAGAAAAAAGAGAAGAGAGAAAGAAAAGAGAAAATTAAGAGAAAATACAAATATACTATGTATGTTGATTTACAGTATAAATATTTTATGTGCTATATAACCCTACTCCTGTGAAAGAAAAGTACCCTGTTTTACATACCTGAGGTAATGTGAAAACTCTTGTGTCATCTATTTTCAAAAAATATAGATAAAGATTCCAGTAGTTAGTTACCTTTGTTTTAAAATTCCAAGCAGTAAAATTGGTCCTTTAAAGTAATGTTAAAACAATTCATATCATAGTAGGTGCTTTGAGAGATTTGGCTGTAACAGTATCAGTCTTTTGCTTCTTCTTTTTGACATCTGTCCAGACATTTGTTTCTTTTGTTCTCTTGAGAGAAGGTGACATCCAATCCATATCTTCTGGTAAAGTAATCACATTATTAGTTTTAATAAATGAAGAGGCTTCCTCTAAGTCAATAAAAGTCCTCATCTCATTGGCATACAGTATTCTTATCTTAGCTGGATATGCAAGTTGTGCCTTGATGTTATTTTGTTTCAGAAACTTTATCATTGGCCACACTTTTTTCCTTTATTCCATTATTCTAGATGAATAGTCGTTATCAAATCTTATCAGGCTCTGTTTAGATTTTAGAGGTGCCTTCCTCCAAGCAGATCTTAAAATCAGTTCCTTGACCAAGTATGATTGTTGACCTAGGAGGAGAGTTTGAGTTAGTGGCAGGTTTGCCAAGAGCTCTGTGTGCCCTTTCAATGCCAAAGGAAAGTCCTTCTTTTAAATTTAAAAAGTCAGGGATCCAGCTTGATAAAAAGGAAATAATACCCTCACCTTCTGTGTTTTCAGGTAATCCGAAAATCCTGGTGTTATTTTTCCTCTCCCAATTTTCCAAGTCATCTACTTTATTAACCAACCAAGTGTTTTGTTTAAGAAGCAGTTCTTTCTGTGTTTCCTCTTCCTTAAGTCTTTTTTCTAAATCATTTAGAGAAACCTCTCTTCCTGTTATCCTTGTCTGGTGTTGTTGTAGGATTTCCTTGAGGGTGTCAGCCTGTTTTCAACTGCTTGTTTTAAGATTTTACAGATTCTCTTTAAAATCATCCATCTTCAAAGACAACTCCTGCAGGACAGATGCCATCTGTTGTAGTTCCTTCTTTATGGCAGCATTCTGGTGAGAATTCTTTGAGTTGCTCATTTTAACACGTGAATATATCTCCAAGCTTTTTGACAGGAAATTATTTGTAAAACTTCACCAAAGTTTCTAATTATGTAAATTAGTCCTTTATCTATAAGATTTTATACTTTGAAGAAAAAAAATAATATTTTTCCTGTCTTATTTAACTAGTGATATGGAGCTCTAAAATGCTGCTGTTTTCAGTTAGCCATTCAGGCTCCACCCCTAAGCTAATTGTTGATGTTGGTCATTTCTTGTTTATATTGTGGCATCAGCCTGAGGGACAGTACATTCTACATATACATTCACTGTGCTGTCCATACTGTATCATATTGATATGTGATTAGTCTTCATGCTACAACTGTTTTCATTGACATGGCCTCATCTGCTGTACATTACCATGTTTCACTTGTCCTTTTTCCCTGTGTTTATTCCTATAATTCATCTGTGTGTCTCTGTTCAATACACACACTCCCTCTCACTGATTTTTTATAATGCAGTCTATGTACCATTACTGATCATTTATACAACATTTGTTCAATATACCTGAAACAGGTTTCCACAATAATCTGCACTGTATACACTGTCATGTAATGTGGTGGAACTATATACATTGCTGTATTAATAACCCTGGTAATCACTGTGGCATTTTGCACAAACACACAGACCAAGTTCACCTATAGATAAACACGTTTACATGTCTACTGCTGTCTGTGTTGCTTTACTGTTTCCTGGCTAACAATACGGTTGCTAGCCATGATTAGCTAAGCAGGTAGTTATCATTATTAGTATTTGGATGTACATTGCAATTGCAGATTTGACTCTCATGGCTTCCAATTTGTTTTTAAAGATGTTAACACCTATAGGTAACTTTAAAAATGGGTACGGTGACTTGACTAGAAACTATTCTGAAAAATGTGTATCACTGTTATTTGATTAATTCATATTTCATAGTTGGTCTTTCCTTTCTTCAAGTGATTGAAGACAGGACCAGACATTATGCTCTGTGCATCAAGTGAATGCACAGGCTTGAGAAGCAGGACAGTGGAGAGAGGTAAGTTGATTACTTTTTCTGTTTTGTTACATTGTGTTGATTACATTTGATGTTTTGCTACATTAAATGCATTTGATCCTTGTTACAGGCCTGTATTTTTCCACATATATTACTTAGAATGCATGAATGCCCATCATGCATCAATAAGGTACGTGAAATAATCAAGATATATTTGTGCTTAAAATTGTCATTTAAATCCAAAAATGTTGAAATGTTATGTAGCATTAACCCATTTTTTTCATCACACATTTTTTGAAATGTACACCACAACCTAAATGACAGTTGGGTTTGTGTATCTGTCACACATACTTTGAAGTGGATATACAAGTCTTAGTGCTTTAATTGTTACTTACAATGCATAAAAAGATAGTCCCTGGAATCCAACAATCCAAAAACAACTGAAAACCAAATATATCCAAGGAAATGCAGGATCCAAGCACAGTTCAATACTCTTTATTTAGACAAAATATGAGTTGGATAGGTTAAGCGCTTTCATCTAGGTAAAAATACTTCTTCAGAACGTTAATGACTGAATCACACTCCCTTATATACATAAAAAGCCCGCCTTTTTATACAAATCATTCAATTAACTAAAATTACCCAATTTAAAACTACATAAGTAAATAAAAAACATTCTATCACATGTATTCATGAAAAATAATACAAAAAGTCTACTTTGTATATTCTATCACTGTCCTTATCAATACAAATGTAAAAGATCCCAATGAATAAAATAAACTCCTGTAGTTCGACTAAAAGCTTGCATAAATCTTTTTCAGTAATGCAATTGATACAGTCAACTTTATATCAGACATATCCTTGTCAGTGTAACATATTATCTGTATTAAAAACCAAATTTTAGCAATCACTGTATAATCAATGATCCGATGACATATATTAACAAAAAATGTTGTCAATTACAAAAAAAATTATTAAAAGCTTAATAAAAATATAAGAAAAATAAAAAAATAAATAAAAGTAGAAGCTTTAACATGTGTGGTCCTGATGTACTCGGTTCTTACTAAAGGTTTAGTGGGGATGACTTTGTTGAGTCCAGGGGGACTTGCTGCATTAAGCCGAATCTGCCAATCTGTGAACTTAGTACTACTTGACTGGGAGGAGGAATTTATTCTGCACTCTTCTTGGATGCAACATCTCAGATGTTATGTCAGGTACTTGGATGACATCTTTGTTCTGTGGGAGGGAGATGATGTAATGCTTAAAAATTTTATTGATTATATGAATCAAACCACTAGTTACTTACAGTTTACATACCAACATAACAGAGAGGGGATCAATTACCTTGATGTTTACTTATATAATGATGGTCACTCTTTTCAATCAAAGATCTTCAGGAAGGATACATTTAGTAATGGATATTTACACTTTGACAGTGCACACTCATACTCTTTAAAATGCAGCATAGTTAAAGAACAGTGTATTAGAGCTGCCAGAATGACCTCAGAGAAAGGAAGTATGCTGAGTGAACTTGAATTTATTGGTCAGTTATTTAGGGACAAAGGATATCCCACTGACATGATCAATGATGTTATCCAATACATTTCCAATGAATGGGGAAAGAAGTATCTTCCACTCTTAGGTGTAGGATTGACTACCAACAATAGGAGACAACATGTCAATAATATTAACAGAGATGGCAAGGATGATAATTATACTAAGGCTTGTATCCTGAAACATGGTAAATATACTAAGGAAGTCAAAGAAATAATTACATCTAACTGGAATATATTAACAAGTGATGAGGCAATAAAAGACAAAATATCCAACAGATCCCAGTTTGTTTACAAAACGGGTATCAATTTGAAAAGAATCATTGAAATAAAATCCAATTATAAAAGGAAAGGGATATCCAACATAGCAGGAACTAGGAAATGTGGGCATTGTAATTTTTGTAGGAATATTTTTGAAGAGGATATCATTATTTTGAACAATTATATTTGTAGCAAGGTTAGATTTGACTATGGTAACTGTCAGACACAACACTTGATTTACTTAGCTATATGCAGTTCCTGTTTAAGTTATTACGTGGGGAAGACTGATCGTCGGCTAAAAAACAGGATCTATGATCACATTTATTGTATTAAGAAACAAGACGTTAATAATGCACTGTACCGTCACTTAGCCAACAGTCCTGGATGTATTGGCTTTTGATTTGCCATTTTAGAAGCAGTACTACCCAATCCCAGGGGGGGTAATATTAAAGCAGTGGTAGGTGAAAAGGAAATTAAATGGCAGATTAGGCTTAATGCAGCAAGTCCCCCTGGACTCAACAAAGTCATCCCCACTAAACCTTTAGTAAGAACCTAGTACATCAGGACCACACATGTTAAAGCTTCTACTTTTATTTCTTTTTTTATTTTTCTTATATTTTTATTAAGCTTTTAATAATTTTTTTTATAATTGACAGCATTTTTTGTTAATATATGTCATCGGATTATTGATTATACAGTGATTGCTAAAATTTGGTTTTTAATACAGATAATATGTTACACTGACAAGGATATGTCTGATATAAAGTTGACTGTATCAATTGCATTACTGAAAAGGATTTATGCAAGCTTTTAGTCAAACTACAGGAGTTTATTTTATTCATTGGGATCTTCTACATTTGTATTGATAAGGACAGTGATAGAATACACAAAGTAGACTTTTTGTATTATTTTTCATGAATACACGTGATAGAATGTTTTTTATTTACTTATGTAGTTTCAAATTGGGTAGTTTTAGTTAATTGAATGATTTGTATAAAAAGGCGGGCTTTTTATGTATATAAGGGAGTGTGATTCAGTCATTAACGTTCTGAAGAAGTCTTTTTACCTAGATGAAAGCGCTTAACCTATCCAACTCATATTTTGTCTAAATAAAGAGTATTGAACTGTGCTTGGATCTTGCGTTTCCTTGGATATATTTACTTACAATGCATGGTTTGGTCCATTTGTACACGTGTCTGTTTTTCCCAGTCATTAATCTGTTGTGTAAAACCTTCCTCTTAACAAACTGAATGGGTGTCTGCTGTGTCAGTGTTTGCACTATTGTTTGCAGACTGTGTGGCATGCTCTCACTTCAAAACTGGTATTGCATCTGCCTACACCACCTTGGAAGTTTTTGTTTTAAAACACACGTCCTAGGTTTCCTGACACTTGTGCAGATAGATATTTCCTTCCAGCATTTCATAATCAAGTCCTTAAGTTCAACATTGGTATTGCATCTGTCTACCCCATAAGCATTTTTGTTACAACACACTTGCATCCTAGGTTTGCTGACACTTGTGCAGATAGATTTATTTGCAATATTTCATAATCTGCAAGCCATTTGGTTCAACATTGGTACTGCGTCTGCATACAACTCTGACTATTTTTGTTATGACATATCTGTATCCTATGTTTGTGGATTCTTGTGTGTATAGACATTTATTTGCAACAGTTCATAACCAGCAAACATAATCAGGACTTTTACATTTTTCAGGCTACTGATTGCTACTAATTGTAGGTAAGTAATTAATTACAACATATATTAGATTTTCATATGTCACAGGCTATGGTGATTGAACCTATACAATATTTGTTACTGTTGTAGTATTCAGATGTTTGTCATGTGGCTTGCATATTGTCCACAATATTATCATATCACTTTCTCCTCATTTTAACAATGACACTTGGTGGCTGTTCATATGAATCATTACATGCAGACAGTACACTTTCTAGATTTCTGAATTCATAGATTTTTACTATGCTAATGACCCAGGTGGGTGCTTCTAAGCCTAGACAAGTTTTCATAAAAGAACAATGATATCCTATTTGCAAAAAGGACACTGAGGGTAGGTATTTATAAGGTACCTCTGTCCATAATGGACAGATGTATCAGTTGCAGTGTAAATTTATAAATCACCATACATTTGTCTATGTTGAGCTTAAATTATGTAATATACAAAATAAGCTACACATGGATTTTAAGCTTGTTCAGAGGAGGTGCAGTCTGTGGGACACACATCTGCTTCTAGCATGTTCTGTTTAAGTCACAGACAAAATTGTGGTCTTTAGACCTTGAATTTCTGGTACTGTTTGACTTAATATGCAGGAGATTAATAACTGGTGTATTTGTGGATGTCTTGTAATCCAGTAATAAGATCACACCACAGAAATGTATGTTAGACTGAATAGATGGAAAGGACTTTAAGGCCCTCTACATAAGGCATGTTTATTATGCCTTGTATTCTTTGTTTATTGAAACTCTGAGTTAGTTCTAGTTTCTGCATATACCAGTTCTGGTACATACTGAAGGGAGCATTTTATTCTATGATTGTAGTGATAAGATCAGACTACAGTGTGATAATGATCTCTTTGGACCTAGTTGCCTTTACTTATAACTTGTGCAACACAAAAGGATTTCCTTACCACTGCGGTGACTTTACAGATGGTACAATTATGCAATTCTTACAATTGACTTTAAAAGCATGGCTTTGCCACCATTTATTAGTCATAAACAGGCCTTCTTGAATAATGCTTGTGTCTGAGTGGGAGCTAATGATAACCTCCAACTTGCAATCATCTGCAAAGTTAGTCAGCCATAAACCTTCACCATTTGCTTCCAATTCAGATAAATAAATATAGTGGCCACAGTAGTGGGACATGGAGGACACGGTTATTGATTGATTATCTGGTGAAGGTGATCTCACTTATTTTGACCTCCTGAGTTTTATCATTGAGCCATTTGCCTATCAACCGGGTGACAAAAGGGTTTATACTTAATTTACTGAGCTTGTCTATAATTCCTATGTTGAGTAATGTATGAAAATGCTTGGCCATGTCAAGGTAATCTGTGTGCACAGTCTTGGCTGCATCCATTGCTTTTTTGCCACTCTCAGTGAAGTCCACCATATTTAATACCCATGATCTTCCTTTAACTGTGATAGGGCTAGTGTTTGCATGTTATCTATGTCCTCATTTATCACGTCCATGATGAATCTTTACGTTGGGTTACATGTAAGGCTGGGCAGACTTATGAGCCTGTATTTTCCTCACTAGTGTTTTGAAATCATTTGTGCAGGAGTATAACTGTTGCCATATTCCATTATTTGTGCAACAAACTGACTGCAGTCTATAGCTGAAAAACGATTCATCTGGACCAAAGAGGTTATGTTTCATGCTATGTAGTAAGCATCCCTCCCTAGATGTTACTGGGGCTCATTAATGCAGTGTATTTTGGCCGAGAAAGTGTACTGCAGAGCTGTTCACTAGTTATGGTTGTGTGGAATGTGCTAAACAGTATTTCTTTTGGGATATTAGGTGGTGAATGGGGTATAAATTTCAGATGAACCCCATATTTACATTCATACAGAGACATAACTTTTCAGGGAACACATGCAAGGGGAAAGGAAAGGGAATGATGACCTACTTCCATAAACTCAGATGAGCAGTTTACTGAGGCATACTGCATTATTACACATTGCAGGTTACTGCGTTATTACACAGTGCAGGTTACTGCATTATTTCACAGTGCAGGTTACTGCATTATTTCACAGTGCAGGTTACTGCATTTTTACACAGTGCAGGTTACTGCATTATTTCACAGTGCAGGTTACTGCATTATTTCACAGTGCAGATTACTGCATTATTACACAGTGCAGGTTACTGCATTATTTCACAGTGCAGGTTACTGCATTATTTCACAGTGCAGGTTACTGCATTATTACACAGTGCAGGTTACTGCATTATTACACAGTGCAGGTTACTGCGTTATTACACAGTACAGGTTACTGCATTATTACACAGTGCAGGTTACTGCATTATTACACAGTGCAGGTTACTGCATTATTACACAGTGCAGGTTACTGCATTATTTCACAGTGCAGGTTACTGCATTATTACACAGTGCAGGTTACCATAATACTATTATGTTGACAGTTGCAAGATATATATTTTTTTAAAGTTCAGGTATATAGAGACTGAGGGTTGGCATAATGGGTCAGGTGTTTTCCTCACAGACAAAAGGTACAGGGCTCAATACTTATCACAGGAAATGATTTAGGCTTAAAATACCCTTGAAGTCAGCTAGCCTAGTGTTTTACCAATGAGACTATTTGACATCTGTAGCTGGTGTAAACAGTGAAGAGCCGCAGTTCCTGTGGTACAGAGTTTGATTCCCTCCCCCCTCATTTGCATACTGTATGACCTTGAGCACATCATTTAGCTGACCATTGGGTATTACATTATTAATGGGGTGGAAGGTTAGCATGATGGCTAAGGTGTTTCCCTTATAGACACAAGGTGCAGGGTTTGATTCTCACATTGTATAATTGGCTAGGCTTAAAAAGGCTCAGTCAGGTTTTATGAATCTATGTTACTGTAGCAAGAGGCAATATCAAGCATGCTTCTATTCAAATGTCAGGGTATGTTACATGTGCCTGATTTGCATATGCCTCCCGTGCTTCATGCTAGCTAGTAATCAGATGTTTAGGTGATGTCCTGATTTCCACTAGTAAGCATTGTTATGCATGTCATTGCACGACCTTGTTTATACTGCTCATATTGGTGATGGGTATATTCTTCTGAGGTGTATGATCTCAGAACGATAAGAGTGAAACCTTACTTTTCTAAGAGAGATATAAGTGGATTTGGGCATTTGATGAATCGGCATGTTAATAAAGAAAGAACACAGGATGCATTGACATATTCCAGAAATATTAAGATGCTCTGTGATGTGATCAAGAGGCATTGGTCTATTTTAAGGGCTGATGATACCATTGATGAGATTGTTGGTGACTCCCCTTTTTTCTGCATCAAGAATTCCTTATAATTGGAACGGCAGCTTTGTTATGGGCCAAGATGTGAAGAAATAGATTGTAATTGATCTGTGAGAACAGGGACATTTCCTTGTCGTGGATGTAGTATCTGTAGTTATATATTTGATAGCAAGTGCTTTGTTCATACAATAACAGAAAAGAAGTATCAGCCAAAGCTATACACTGACTGTGAAAACTCTGATTTGGTATATCTTTCTATTTGTCAAAAATGTTGACATTTTTATGTGGGGAAGACCAACCAAACTCTTAGTAATAGGTTTTGGAACATTTACATGATATCTGTAATTGCAAAACCAGTAATGCACTGGCCATGTGGCCGAGTTTCCTGGCCACTCTTTTAAGTTCATGGCACTTCAATAGCTCACTAGGAATATGAGGGGTGGTGATGTCAAGAACGTAACTGAGAAGGCTGAGACTAAATGGATTCTTGAATTGCGAACTGATAAAGACTACTGCTTGCATGCAGTGGTTCCTTTAAAACTTCTATTGAAAGTCAGGAGACTAGTATATTGATTAATTGCTTTTTTGTGATTTGTTTGTTTTAATATTTATGAGTTTTAGATTTTCTTGTTTTGAATTGGTCTGAAGAAGAGCTTTTTAGCTTGAAAGTACTTACTGTTTATTAAATTTTATGTTTATAGCCGTGCATGGACGGATCATCTTTATTTATTCTATGGATATATTCTCCCTGACATGGTCTATTATTGGTCATGTCCATAACTACAGATAAAGTAACATAGGGAATATGTTATATGCATTATGAGCCATTCATAGCAGCAATTCTGTTGAATATAATTTTTCCACATGCTAAAGTTTGCACCTTTTAAAACTGAACTATGTTTTAAAGAAGTTTTATGTATGCTACTACACTTTCAGTCTCATATTTGTATTTCTATAATTCACTAGTGGATGGTATGTTGATCAAGTATATTATAGTGCAGATAGGCACATCATTCTCATTTTAAGTTCAGCTAGGATTTTCTTGGGAATGTTTTGTCTGATAGACATTTGCTTTTCATTTCTTTCATGTTTTGCAATTCATCTTGACAGAGCACGGAACCCGTGGAAGTTCACCTTTCAGATGACAAGGATGATGAGCACATGCCAGGCCACAGTCAGAGTCCTTATATGATGGTAATGATGATGACAATGATGACAATGAAGAAGCTGCAACTGCACCCACCCAAGCCATCATGCCCACTGCACCATGGATGAAACAATGTCAGGATCGGAACAGAGATGATTATTGGCAAGAGAACTTGGGGGTTGTGACCAAAGTGTTCTGAGGGACATGATGGTACAAGAGATAATTTGTGAGTCTCATCCTCATCAGCCTAGTTCCTCCAGTCGATAAGTATTGTCTGTGTATTCCAATTATGTTATGCTAAACTTGTTGAGTGCCATATTATTGTCAAAGTCAAAGTCAAAGAAAACTTTATTGTCATTTAGAACTACACAGCAATGTAGATGAACAAAATTACAATGCTTAGTTCTCAATCCAGGAAACAGTTGCACATATAGACAGAGAAAAATTAATAAAATATCACAGTAGAATTTTAATAAGTAGCAATCTGAAAGTAAAGTAGGACAGCAGTGACCCATACCCATCCCAGAAAAGGAGACAAGGAAGACAAAGAACAATATGAAGTAAAATTGAAACAATAGCAGCATATCTATGAATAAACTGAATTATTGCACAGTTTGTATATTGCACTTTACTGTCCTTAGTTATTGCACATCCATAAAATAAGCCTCTTGATAGGCTAGCTATGTAACAGACATCATGGTTCATTTTTCCCAAGAGTAAAAGAACCCAGTCGATTCATTGTTGAGCATGCATACGATGTAGCCATCATGTTTATGTGTTATTGTCATGTGACATTTAATTATGTTTCAATGTGCACATGACACTGATCTAATTCATATGGTCGACATTTCAGAATGTCGACATTCATATGGCCGAGACCATATGATCAACATTCAAAATGTCGACCATAGAATAAAAAAAAAAAAAGCACAAAAAAGCTTACCTTCACACTGCAAGCAGGGGGGCTACGCCACCCTGCACCCCCCTGGGGGGCTCTTCCCCAACACCCCCCTGGAACTTAAATATACCAGCTCTGAGATCACACTACAGTGTGGAAGATGGAAATCTTTCCATTCCGCACTGTATGGTGATGCCGGCTCTGCATAGTCGACATTTCGAATGTCGATCATATGGTCTCGGCCATATGAATGTCGACATTCGGAAATGTCAACCATGTAACCATGTGAAGGGAACCACATGACACATATTAACACCTTAAACTTTCTGCCCCCATTCAGTGGTCTATGCATTGTGGCAGTTAATCTGAAGCTAGTGATGGAAAAATTAGAATGTGTTTTACTGAGGTCAAATGACAGACAGCAGATGCCCATAGTCTAGCTCTACCACTGTAGTGTGGTTTGCAATTGTGTGTTGTCATATCATGTATGTGCAACAGAGGGCATTTCATTTCCCATGTGTTTTGCATGACATTTGTCATGATGTCCCATTGCCATAATGTGGTGCTGTGTGTCATGTATTGGCAGTGCTGATGCCATGTGAGGTCATACACAGGTATGTCATAGCTATGGGCAGTCCCACTTTTCTGACTCCATCAAACAGAAATTTAGCATTCGACAAGAGAAACCACTCGCAGCTCGAATCAAATGTAAACGTTTATTGAATCAATAGACAAGGTTATTGTTACCTTCCTGTTGATTCAATAAACATTTACATTTCACTTGAGCAGCGAGTGGTTTCTCTTGTTGAGTCTTCATCTTCCTAGTGTGTCTACATTGGCATTAGAAATTTAGCATTAATGTGTACATGGTGTTATAGATAATTTATTATGTAGCGATACATTACTCTGCATTTTTTACATTACATTTCCACATCCATTACTTATTCACATCATTTCACACCTTCCACAAATGGTTATACACATTAGCTGATTGTACATATCTCTGCACATAGTCGGATCCAAAGTGACACCCAGTTGACATGTGAGCATTCATTGATTTACTGCTGATGTCCTGTAATGATGCTCACAGGAGCGCCCTCTGCTCAGTAATGAGCAGGGTTCATGACATACACCTGCAGTTGTTTATTCATCATTTGCATGACAGTGCATGTGTATGAGCTAGAAATTCTTAGAGTGCTTACCTATGCATGTTGATGTTACAAGATTACACATTACTGTGCATATGTGGTTTATACATGGCCATTTCTGTGGACAATAGAAATCATTCTGCCCATGTGACATACATTTGCCATTTGCTTCAATGCATTTTGGGTTAGCTTCTACAGGACCCTGTGTGCTGTCCACATGCATTTTTAGTGTGTCAGCTTACCTTGTCCTGCTTTTCCCTGATGTGGGCCCAGGTTGTCCATCATCCTTCCACCTTCATATCTCCATATTATATTTTGCATATATGTTTGCCTTTGTTGTAATTATTGACCATTATCATACATTACATTGTTAGCACGGCAAACTTGCCAAATGTATGGCCATTTTACAGATGCAAGATATCAGCATACAAGTCACTGGCTAATGCTTACAATACATTATTTTTCTCATTATATTAACCCATGTACATTGTTGACATTTATGGGCATGTTCAGTCTGGTATATTTTTTAAACTATAGCGTTATATTTTTCGTAAATAATCTTACATGCCATTGGTGTGTGTATGTATATTTGCTTTCATGCACATTCCATTTTGCCCACTAACAGTCATATGTATACACCTACACCTGGAGTTGCCTTTGACATGTCATACTTGTATGACATATATGCAGTAAATTACACATTTGTTTGTGTTGTGTACACCTACTTGTGTATTTAGCAACCATTTGTTTTTATAAACAAAAAAACATCTTTATTAAATTATCACATATGACGTAGGCAATCTTACATTTCTATAAATGAAAAACAAACCATTTTAATACAACTTTAGCTACAAACATTGTACATCACAGACCCCATTGAAACAACTGCAATTGCAAACATTATACATTATTTATAATATCCGTCCATTGTCAGTTAAGTGTTAGATAGCTCATTCAACATTTGCCTTCTTTTAAACCTCATTCCTCCTCAACATGTACGGTTCCCACAATCCCTATTGTGTTATTGTGTAGTTTGCTCCTTCCCTTTTCTACAGATCCCAATTGCAGTTGTTTTATCTCTGTTACTATATTCACTACTTCTAGTAAAGTTGGTTTAGACTTTGATTTCCATTTTCTAGTAATTTCTTTTTCAGCAGTCACCATAATTAGACTTAGCAAGGCCTTGCAATGCCCAGACAATTCTGATTCTATATCATAGCTCAAAAAAATCATTTACCCAGTTACACCAATCCACCCACCCAGCATCCCAGACAGAGCAGTCTGCAGGGAATCACTAAAGTCTGCCAGCTCAACACACTCCCAGCTACCTTGTTCTTCCCCATCACATTTCCAACATTTGCTGTGTACCTGAGGAATTTTTTTTGGATATAAATATCCCTATGTAAACATTTCCAAGCAAAGATCAGAAATCTTCTAGATTTTGTCGCATATTTGAGAGACATACATATATCCCCCCATTGTCTCTTAGTGAATTGCTTATCCAATCTCTCTTCACAATCCTTTCTAAGCTCCTCTGATTGAGTCTTATAGTTATCATGCTATATTTTATATGCTCTACTTATTGTTTTTTTTAATGGCAGCTTCTGTTCTAGATTCTATTAAAATCTCTACCAGTGCTGGTTTTTCATTAAGCATCCCCTTATTTCTTTCTCTTTTCTTTTACTCTGATATCAATCCTTGAAAAGG
This sequence comes from Protopterus annectens, assembly GCF_019279795.1. Classification (NCBI taxonomy): domain Eukaryota; kingdom Metazoa; phylum Chordata; order Ceratodontiformes; family Protopteridae; genus Protopterus; species Protopterus annectens. The sequence continues at coordinate 1,925,841,671 of NC_056729.1, read as the reverse complement.
AAGGCAATCTCTAGCCTGCAGTCCCAATACATTCTTGGTGTCTTCACATTCTATTACCTTTCCATTTCTAGTTATTTGCTCCCAATACCTTGGATCCTTTACCAATTTTCTCCAGTAAATTCCAGCCCCCTTGCCTATTGTCTGTTTCCCTAATTGCAGTCATCCCTTTTGATAGAATCTCTTTTCTCTATTCCTGTACTGGCATAGTTCTGATTTTTCTGCAGTACTTCTGTTTGGCACTGTGCTTGGTTGTTTATCTTTCACATACATGGTCATACATTCAGTCATGTCCTCTGCTTGAGTTATCTACCATTGTTAGAACTGCATTTGTTCATCTGTGATGCTTAGCTTATACTTGTAATGTTGACAAACTATTCTGATATGTGTTTCTTTATTTGATTTGCACTGTGATACTTATTTATTAGAAATCCAAACCCACTAGTGACTAGAAAGCAATCCTCAGAAGCAATATAATATAATATAATACACAAAAAAGAAGCTGAGGGTGAATAACAGAGCCGATGAAAAATTAGCAAAACTTTAATCGAAAAATGAGTACTTTTGTGCCAGCCAGGAAGTTTCTTCAGTTTGCAATATGTCATACCATGATAGTGCATAGATAGTTATGTTTTTCTGCCTTTCACTATGTGAAATGCATCCTCACCTTTTTTGTTGACTTTCCATTGCCTGTGTTTTGCAGTCTGCCATCTGTGTAATTTGCCTGTCTTTAACATTTTTTTCAAACCGTTATCTGTAATATGTTGTGATGTTTGTTCTCTGGGTATTTTTATTTTTATTTAATTTATATTTGTTGACCAGGATAGTCCGACTGGATATATGTCCATTTTCAGTGGAGGCCCAGGGAGAAAAGCTCTACATACCAAAAAAGAGACAGTACATACATCACCGAGTGATAAACTCAGGCAGACATGTTTAGAAAAGTATAGACAAAGAATACAGGCAGATATCAATATGCACAATGTGCAGACTTACATCTGATTGACAGAGACGTATCAGAAAATGTGAACATAAAATACAATCAGATCTCATTATTCACAATGCTTAGGCATTCAAATGCTATGAGGCATGGATACTTGGCTAAACAGCAGGTTGGGTAGCAAGACATGTATTAGTGAAGTTGTTAGTCAGGTTTAGAACAAGAGCACAGCCAATGAGATGTGAGGTATTTTTTTAGACAAGCTATACTCTTTTAAATGGGGGTATTGAGGTTTCCTTGGTAACGGTAGTAGGGAGTAGATTCCAGATTTTATTGGTTGAGTTGGCAAATATAGCATCGCCTGCAGAGTTGTTGGATTTTTGGGTCAGTATCATTAGATTATCAGCTGAGCGTAATGGCCTGGGGGCACTATGAGGGGTGAGAATATTTTTGAGGGCAGGGGTGTTATCAGGTTGCTGGAGTATTTTATGCGCTACTATAAGCTGGTTGAACTGTAGAAGGGCAGGATACTCTAGCCATCCCAGTGCTTTAAGGTTCTGGCAATGGTGGGTGGGTCCTAAAAGCCATGCCAGTAGCGAATCTGGTTATATGATTGTAACATCCTGATAATTTGTTGAAATCAGTTTTGGATAGGTTGGTGAGTGCAGAGGAGGGATACATAAGGGTAGAGAGAATGTGTGATCTTGCAATAGCTACCCTAGCTAGGAGGGTGAGGAAAGGTTTGGCTCTATACTGGGAGCCGAGTTTTTTGTTGACAAACTTAACAGTGTGATTTACATGTTTATCAAATTTAAGGTTGTTGTCTATTATTATGCCTAGAAGCTTTGTATGGTCATCAGGGGGGATAATGGTGTCATTGCTAGATATGATGTTGAAGGAAGGAGGAGAAATTCTATGGTTAGGGGAGAAAAGTAGTAGCTTGGTTTTGTTAGGATTTAGAAGCAGGCAGTGATTAGCTAGCCATGTTTCTACCGTGCAGAAGGAGGGGGAGCATATTAGCATTGAGTCATCTGCATATTGGATGTGAGTGGCTCCTGGGATGGTGTGCAGATCATTGATAAAGATAGAGAAAAGAAGGGGACCTAGAATGGACCCTTGTGCAACACCTAGGGTTACAGGAAGTTGGGATGACGGCTTGCTCTGCCATAAGACAGCCTGCTGTCTACCGTTTAGGTAGGAGTGAAACCATTGTATTGCATATTGGTCTAAACCAATGGTTTGTAGGGTATTGAGCAATAGCTGATGGCTGACCATATCAAAAGCTTTTGAGAGATCTAGAAAGAGTGCTGAAGATACTTTGTTGTTGTTACAATGAATACTGATGACATTAGAGGAGATAGAACAGCCATGTATACCTACTTTGATGTCGTTCTCCTCCTCTTTTTTATGTTTACCTTTTCTTCTATTCATAAAAGGGGGGGGCATATTCCCACCCTAAAAAATTGCCAATGTACATATTTGTGTCAATGGACTTTCCCCGAGATTTTCTTATTCCAGCATATATCTTGAGTGTCCCTGTTCTTCACCCATACCCACATCTCCTTTTGTATCTTCCACTTTCCATGGGTGTGTGCATTAATTGTGTTCTCCACACATGTCCTAAGTCCATTGTTTGCTAATGTTAGCTGTAGTGATGTGGCTGTGATTGCCCTTCGCCTTTAATTATTTTATTAAACATTTTACAGATTCCATCCAAATCTGTAAGTGAAAACAGGTATATTTTTACAGCGATATCCGTAGTTGACTCTGAGCATACTGCACAGATTGCTGAAGATATATATCACAAAAGACATGGAGTTTTAAAGAAAGCATATTTTGTTAGTAGATGAATTACGGAACTCTCCATTATTGTCTGTACCATTTCTGGACAGAATTCTGACAATATTTATTATGAATGCCATGCAGCTTACACTGGGATAGTTGGCATTGTTTTTATAATAATGGACTCAGTTTTATTGGATAGTTGACCTTAACCTTAGTGGACGGATTCTGTTATAGATAGGTATACATGTAAGACTATAAAGATGTTTAATGTAAAGTGCACTTTGACAGTGATTTCTCATTTCTTATTTATTACTTGCAGGTTTCTTTAGTGCGCTGTTACTACTGTGATGCTCCTTTGTGTGCCAATGTATTCTCACTTCATTGTGGTACAATAACATATTACATCATTATCCACAAATTAACGCTGATATCGATATCGAGGCCCTTCTCAGTATGGAGAACATCGATGTCTGTGCTGTGACAGAAACCTGGTTCAAGGCTCCTGAGAGCACCCCGGCGCTATCAGGTTTTACCTCATATCATGCGTTCCGGCCCCAAAATCTGGACAATACCAAGAAAGGAGGGGGGGTATCCATATTCATCAAGGACACCCACACCTCAAGACTGGTGGCAACGCACGATGCATCGGAGACCATCCAGGTGCAATTAACCATAGGCAAGACTGCTCTGCAAATTGTAGCATGTTACAGGCCACCCTCACAAACTCAGGAACCTCACATGGCCTTCCTGAAAACACTAGAGGGGATAAATGTATCACCAAACACCATCATACTAGGTGACTTCAATTACCCTAATATAGACTGGGAACACTACTCAAGCCCAAACACCCTAGCCCAAAAGTTCCTGGAATTCATAAACTCAAATGCCATGGAACAACTAGTCACCATCCCCACAAGAGGAGATAACATACTTGATCTCATCATCACGAACATGGGAGCACAATGTTCAACACCGGAGGTGTACCCCTCACTGGTGAGATCAGACCACAAACTAATCTCGCTGGAGGTCCTCATCCCACCCCACCTGAAATAAAAAGACCACAGTAAAGAACTTCTCAAAAGCCGACTTCACACTTCTAAAGACTAGTGTGGTCTCCTTTAAGGCCACGAGCCGGCGGAAAACAGTACTCAAGCCGCTGAATCACTTACAAATGCCTTCTACCAGCACCTGCAGGACTGCATGGATAAGGCAATCCCAAGCAAAACAAAGACTCTTTGTACCAAAGGCAAGCATCCAGTCTGGTGGACCCCAGCCATAAACAAACTCTACAACAAAAGGAGGAAGCTACTACAAGATAGAGCAAAATCCTTAAAAGGTAAGACACCCTTGATCACTATAAGTAAAAACTAAGAGCTCTCATAAAATCATCCAAAGCAAATTTCGAGAGAAAAATAGCTAAAGACTCAAAAGACAATCATAAGGCCTTCTTTAGCTATGTTAGAAACCTGGGAGGAAACTCCCAGATATGCTCAGAGCTAGTTCAAAATGATGTGAAGATTACTGATCCTACAGACATTGCCAACATACTGGCTGACAGGTTCAGTGCAAACTTCTCCTTCCCCCCCCCCCAACGAGAGATATCTATACCAAAAGATTGCAGCCCCCCAAACATCTCCAGCCCCCAAGTGAGAACTGCTCGCTCCAAAGCAAAAAACACAGCATCCATGGGACCTGATGGTGTCCCCGGCTGTGTGCTCCATGAACTCAATGAGGAATTAAACCCACAGCTAGGACAGCTGTTTAATCAAAGTCTTACCTCTGGATACGTACCCAGGGAGTGGCGCACTGCAACTGTGGTACCACTTCACAAAGGCGGTGCCTCCACCGACCCTGGAAATTACCGGCCCATTAGCTTGACAAGCCTTATCTGCAAAGCCATGGAGAGGATCATAATGGACCTCATAAATAAAGACATAGGGAATTTGCAGACTTTGGATCCAACCCAGTTTGGCTTTGTCAAAGGCAGATCATGCCTTTTAAACTTGGTTGACTTTTTCGAAACAGTCACCAAAGCCATTGATGAGGGAAAGGCAGTCCATACAGCCTACCTCGATCTGGCTAAGGTCTTCGATACAATACCCCATTCGGGTATCATTGAAAAACTCATCAGCTTAAATGTCAACCCATACATCACAAGATGGGTTGCAAACTGGCTGAGTGACAGAACCCACAGGGTCAGAGCTGCTGGCGCCATGTCAGACTCAAAGCCTGTCACAAGTGGTGTCCCACAGGGCTCAGTCCTGGGCCCACTCTTGTTTGGCATCTACTTTTCCGAAGTACAAGCAAACACAGGAGGGTTATGGCTGACAAAGTTTGCAGATGACTGCAAACTGGGCGCCATAGTAGAAAACACATCTGACACAGATATCCTTCAGAAGGGTCTCACAGAAAGCGGATAACTGGTGCCAGAGCCACGGCCTAAAGTTAAATGCCAAAAATGCATAGTCATACCCTTCGGGAAAAACAAGGTTACCCCTAGCTACCAAATAGGTGGCAATCCACTGAGCACAGAAGAAGTTATCAGGGACCTGGGGACCCAGGTTGATAGTAGTCTGTCATTTGACACCCATGTAGCTAAAGTAGTTAGGAAGACCTTCTACATTGCCCACCTTATCATGAAGGGATTCTCATCTAGATCAAGGGAGGTCATAGTCTCCTTTACTCATCACTCATCAGACCAATGACTGAGTACCATGCTCCATCTGGCATGTATCTGTACCAACACTTGCAGCAGCTGGAGAGGCCACAAAGTTCCTCACCAAAAGGATAAAGGGTCTCAAAAATCTGTCCTATGCTGCCCGTCTGAAAGAACTCCAGCTCTATTCAGTCGCTTACCGCTTGCTCAGAGGTGACCTTTGCCTAACATACAAGGCCATGTCAAACCCAGATTTGATGAATATGCTTCACCTCAAAAATCTAGATCCATCAGAGCCACAAGGCGGAGACTTAAACCTTGACACGGCTATTAATAGGACGTGCTGGAGGGATAGATTCATCACCCAAAGACTCCCTATGCTGTGGAACAAAATCCCGGTACATGTGAGGCAGAGCACCTCGCTGGCCTTGTTCAAGAGAAATCTTGACCAATGGATGGGAGATCGCAGATATACCCCAGGGATTACCTCAGTGTCACTGCTCGACAGAGGCACAGAAAAATAATGGGTATAGTTCCCCATACTAAAGGGGTGGCCTAAGCCACAAAACGATGGGCTAGGCTTGTAAATGCCCTCGGGCAGATAGCCTAGTATGAACCTATGAACCTATGAACCTATATCACTGTAATGTAGAGAAATCCAGGAATTTTACAGAATCTGGCCCTACAGGTCTTAAATTTGACAGATTTGTGGGATTATTATCCAGGATAGTAACAGAAATAGATGGTGTCTGAGAGTATATCTGCAATAAGCCAAAACTGTTAGAGAAATCAAAAGTAAGGTGGGATAGCTAAAGTCAGAACAAATAAAATTGATACTTATATAACATTTTAGACAAGCTATACTCAACTCGTAGATATAAATATTGCAAAAAATTAATAGTTTATTGTCGTCAATTGGTGTTAATTGCTGTTTTGTCCTATTTGTTTATTTTTTTTCTCTTCTGATTTGTTTTTCTCTCTTATAGTAGTGTACAAAATTTCAAATAGAATAACATTGGAAAAATCTGTAGGTCATTAGGTTGGATGTAGGACGCAAATGTATTGGAAGATAACATAAGATTCTTATTGGTCAAGATGACCAAGCTAGAACGTTAGAAAGACCCTCAGGTCAAGTAAATGTGCCATTTATCAGGCTCATGGAAAGGACAAATAAAGATGTTTCTTCTTTTAAAAAAGGTCAGCAACTGAATAATGTATGTAATGTTGTTTAAGTTATATGATATATAGCAATACAGGTGACGTATAATGTTTGTTAATGTAACTTGTTAATACAGTTTGACTCTTTTACATAGATGTAAATTTGCCTATGTCACAAGGGATAATTCAATAAAGATGTTTAAAAAATGTGTGGATATGGTGGCCTTTCTACATATCAGGGATAGACCTTAATGTTTTTTATACTTGCACTATGGTACATGTGAAGGATAAAGCTACATGCAACGAGTTTCTTTTGTCTTGCTAATGACAAATTATTTAAAGGAAAACACAAGTAGGTACACATAAATCACTTACATCTCAATAAATCTCTGCAGTTTTCTGATATGTCACGGGTCTTTGTGTTTCTTGAATCTCGATTGCCTTTGTGGCCTTCACGTTTACCGCTGTCATCTGGAGTACTGTGAGTGATACGATGTTAACAAAGAGCCGCCTTTCCACACACGACTCACTATTATTCATATGGATATTTACTAACTACAGCTGCAGTGTTAGTGAAGGATAATGTAAGTCAAAGTGGGGCATCAGGATATCTGAGTTTATGTCTAATACCTTTCTTTCAATTAGCCAACATCCACCACATAAATACATCCTCACAGACTAAATAATGGACATCATGATTTATTTTATTTTGTATTTTTCTTCTAATGATGCAAAGTATGACAAAATATTGCATTTATGACATAGCAGTACAGTCCAGTAGTAATATTCTTACTTCACAGATGGTTGGTTGTATCTGTAAGGATGAGTATTTTATAGGTTCACAAGTAGTTACTAGTCTTGCAGCCCAGAGGACAACTGAGGACTCTAGCCCAAATTTCCAGTTGTCCACAAGCACCATTTTAAGTGACTTATTCAAGTTCACACAGTCACCAAATGAGGACTGATGGGTTAAAAGGTGGTACTATAGGCCATATGATGCCTGCATTTCACTGGTGCTGTTTAATAACAAGATTTAAAACATTAATTGAAGCTACAAATACTTCTGATTCCCAGAATAGGGCTAAATGTGTTCTGTACATCATTTTGCCTTGTGTAAAAGGACTTTCGAAATGGTTACATTTTTGTCATACTGTTTGAATACATTTTATAAAATGATCAAGCAGGCATATATGAATTCTCATTCTGGGGCAAGACCAAGATTCTTAGAAGTGTACGTAAAGTTTTATAATATAGAGTCTCTCTCAAAAATGTATTCCCTCTAGCTCCAGATAATTAATGTTTCTGCACATTTATCTACTGCAAAAAAGTAATAATAATAATAATAATAATAATAATAATAATAATAATAATAAATAAAAATATAACACAACTGAAATAATGAAATTATAGGCTTAAGCAGAACACCCATTTAGCAAACCAGATGTTCTGAAAAAAATGCCATTTAACAAAATGTCTAATCATACACTGTAAGCATACCATTTTATTTAATTGTGGAACTCCTTATACCGCAAAAATAAATAAATAATTTTAAATGTGTGCATGACATGGCATATGTAGGGTTCATGTCTGGCTGCACCCATGTTCTTGTCATCAATATGCAATAATGCAAATAAAAGATTATATCGTGCAAGACCAGTATATCTGATATAAAAGGCAGAATCATTTTATGTGTCAAGCAGCAAATGTCTGAAGTCACTGTATTATACTGCATTAGTTTTCTTCCCCCAGGATCTGTCCATACTTATTATTGAAACGGTTTTATCTTATTTCAGTTTTACACACTGTGATCTTTTCTTTGAACTAACCAGGTTCAGTGTCCTTCTCATTACAAGCAGGTAAGTAGCCCAGATTATAATACAGGATGTCTGGCAATTCAGCCTCGCATCTTTTCTCAAGAATGGCATAAAACTATATTTATTTATTTAATATTTGTTAACGAGGAAGGTCCAGCTGGACACAGGTCCTTTTTCAGCAGAGGCCTGAGGAGAAAAGCTCCAGAAAAGAGTTTACAAATGCAACAATCACAAAGTACAACAAGGTTATATAGTGTCAATTATACATAGTAAGAAAAAGTAAAACATTTCCAAAGCAGCAAGTTCAAGGAATCATTACGAATATAACAATAAGAATAAGAATATAACAATAAGAATAAGAATATAACAATAAGAATAAGAATATAACAATAAGAATAAGAATATAACAATAAGAATAAGAATATAACAATAAGAATAAGAATATAACAATAAATAATATGCAGTGAGGCAGTTGTCTCAGGAGTTAGCTGAGAAGACCCCCAGTAGCAGTAGCTATGAAGTGATAAAGGTGAGTGTGTGAAATTCTAAGTGGGAGAGAGGCACTTACAAAGTCTGGAGTGGAGCAAGAATGCTTTAAGTTCTTTTTTAAAGTGATGTTTAACAGTAAGTGATCATAAGTCAGGGGGTAAGCTGTTCCAAAGCTTAGCTGTACTTGATAAATAGAGTGACTGACCACCTTTGTTGTTTACTTTGGATATTGCTAACAAAGCTTTATTACTTGAGCAAAGAGGGCATATGGTATTATAAGGTTGTACAAGATTCTGAAGAGCGGGGATTCGCTCAGATGTAATTATCTACTCTGCAGAAAATATTTGTTCTGTACATTTCTCCAAAGTGTTGCTGCACACCAGAGTGGCCATGCATTGAATGTTGATACTCAACTACTACCCTCTCTGACAAGGAAATAAAAAAAGGGACAAAAAAGAAGGTAATTCTATAACATAGATGAGAATAAGTAAAGATGGAACTAAGGACATTTAATTTAATTTAAATTCTTCCACTGCATTTAGCAGAAATCTTTGTTAATGGATACATATTCTCATCTTTCCGTGCCAGCTCGACGCCCAACCTTCAATGAAGGCATGCCCATTTATGCATGCATGTCTTTCAAATGCTACACAACCACAGGGAGGACATGCAGACTCCACACAGAAGGCACTCCCAAGCCCAGCCGAGAATTGAGCAGGAGAACCTCTTGCTGTGAGGTAACAATGCCACCGCCGTAAATACACCATGAAAAATATACTTGGAAAGCTGTGGAAGGGTATTAACAGTTCAGAGTTATTACAAATGCAAATACACTGGTGTAGTGTACATTGTTACTTGTCATTGTGGTGTTCTTTACACTGGCAAAATTCAAAGGGCACTTAAGAAGTGCATATATGGACATATTTATGATATTACACAGGATGTAGAAACCAACTCCTTGGCAAAACATGTTAGAATCTGCATAAATAGTAGGTTTAGATTATATAATTTATAACAAGTAACAAAAACGCTGCAATGTGAAAATTACAAAAAAATTCCAGTTCTTTGTGCTAGATTCAGTGGATACTAGTGACTTTGTTGACAACTACAATGTGAAGTTAGAGTGCTGAAAGCTGGAATGGTAAATCAGAATGGCAAATAAGATTAAATTCAGGCAAGTCTCTTGGTCTAAATGAAACCATTAGTATATTTTTTTCTTTTAGCATAATGTTATGATTATGCCTGTGCAATGCTATCAGTAAATGATTTATATTTATTATTTGTCTTGATATTTCTCTTTAAGAACTAATTCAGCTGGGGAAAAGGGGACTGCATATTTTAGATCATGTGACCTGTTAAGCACCATTTTTAAACTTTGTTTCTGTTGTATGTATATATCTGATGAAGTTTTTGGTGTAAAAATAAAAGAAGGAAACTGCTAAAATTTTAAACAGTTTGTGGTGACGCTCTGAGTTTGCTTAGAAGAATGCTTTTTTTTAGTTTTCTGGATTGTTTGTTCTACGTTGCACTGTTGTTTTTGAATATATGAATATGTTTACATTATTACACATGGTATAGAAACCAACTCCTTGGCAAAATATGCTAGAATCTGTGTAAATAGCAGGTTTAGATTTTATATTATAGAACAAGTAAGAAAAAACCCTGGGGGGTGGTTCCTGGGAGGATCTAATGGAATACCTGGAAGTTTTTTGGCAATTGGTTTTACAGGCTAATATTCACAGTGAGTTAAATGATGTAATTTCTATTGCTGCTGTATTAAAATGAAGAGCTGCAAAATTATAAATCCATATTATTTTAGTTTTCATCTCTTATTATTTTTATATCATTATTTATAGTTTTTTATGCACTTAACAATGTATGATTTATTGTAATATATGTTTTAATAAATAGATTTTAACAGCTCCTTTAAAAGATCAGTGGAGGATTTTCCTTTAATGAATTTATTGTTTCCTTATCCTACTGGTTGACTATGACTTGTAATTAAATGGCGATGCTATATATCAACTGCATTAGCAATGTATTTTAGTTCTGAAAAAGTTCATTGGCATGAATGAAAGCACTCAACTTGACTTTAAAAAACGTGACAATAAGTTTTTATTAAACTGATTCTTTTTGCCAGTCCTGGTTTGTTCATGATGTATTTAAGGCTGAGGTGGTTCAGTTTTCATAGTTTCAGATCTCTGCCTCAGCCACACTTCCGCTTTGTTACTGTTTACTTGTTATTTGTGCGGCTATTATATCTTCTCCATTTCCTACAATTGAAGGAGGTTCTGATTTCACTGTGGCATTGGACACATTAATCAGGGAATTGACACAAGTGGTTGGTTTATTAAGTCAATCTGTGACTTCTATTCCTATTGGACCTTGTGTACTGACAGAAGTATTAATTCTTCCGGGGAACCAGGAAGCTTTTTTACAAGTGGCAACATTTCACATGGATTTGGAATGAAAGGTTGGTGTGGATAATCTGCTGGCAGAAGGAAGTGAAAATATTTCCAGTGGCTCTTCTCTGATCAGTGAAAATGTATGGAGTGACAATATGAATACTTGGCATGCTTTTACATGTGACAACTAGTTGGTTGAACTCTGAATTCAGATTTAAGCATAATGTGAAAAGCAATGACTCGTCGTTTTATGGGGACAATCTAAAAGACCTAAAAAGACTACTTTTAAAGTATTGGAAATCGTGTTTAGATAACTTGTGCTCAAGAGAATGTATAAATTTAAAAATAGATCCAAAAGGGTTACAGATATTAAAATACCCCAACAATGTGGACATTGGAAGTGAATTTTATTTTGAACTACTGCAAATGTTGGATTGGTGGGGTTTTGAGTTGATGCATTTCATAATATCTTATAACAAGCATGTTCTGCAGAATTTATCAGGGAAAATAGAGGACATCAACAAAAATATACAAAATGATTTACTTTTTACTGTTGATGAGTTTAAACAGCATTTTTGCCAAGAATTTGTTGATGTTGACTATAGATGTGATAAGACAAAAGAATGGAAAAAAGGAAAGATGGGGCAGGATAGAACAGAATATTTTAACAAAAAGGGGTATCCTCCTCCTGAGTCTTGGAATGATGTTGTGGTATCTGATGGGGTGATCACAACAAAGGTCAGAATGTAGAAAGTCATTTTACCTCCGCTCAAGGTACTGACATTCCACCACATTTTGGGTCAGTAACACCTGGTCCTTCAAACAATGGCAATATTGATGTGACTGACCATATAGAATCCCCCCATTGCGCTAGTCCAACTAGATAATGAGAACAATGGCCTATGGACACACAGCTTCACCCACAGTCTACTTTTCACCCCACTATCCACAAAGCAGAAGACGCATGGGAAGAAGAAAATATTAAACAATTTTGAATCAGACCTTTTTAATGTGATTTCACAGGATGGGTTAATTTTCAAACAGGATAATTTCAAAGTGTATAGCTACAGTAATATTTTATTAAAGGATACACATTTTCCTGTTTTTAAAAAAGGGTTAACGTTTGTATCTTTGAAACATTAAAAAAGGGTTAACATTTGTATCTTTGAAACATTTTAATATAAGTAGAACTTTAATTGATATAAAATTGCTTTTAAGGAAACTCATTGCTGACATTTTATTTAAATCAAGTGGTGGTGTAAATAAAATTGTTTTTAAGGAAACTCATTGCTGACATTTTATTTAAATCAAGTGATGGTGTAAATAAAATAGTTTTTAAGGAAACTCATTGCTGACATTTTATTTAAATCAAGTGGTGGTGTAAATAAAATTGTTTTTAAGGAAACTGATTGCTGACATTTTATTTAAATCAAGTGGTGGTGTAAATAAAATTGTTTTTAAGGAAACTCATTGCTGACATTTTATTTAAATCAAGTGGTGGTGTAAATAAAATTGTTTTTAAGGAAACTGATTGCTGACATTTTATTTAAATCAAGTGGTGGTGTAAATAAAATTGTTTTTAAGGAAAATGATTGCTGACATTTTATTTAAATCAAGTGGTGGTGTAAATAAAACTGTTTTTAAGGAAACTCATTGCTGACATTTTATTTAAATCAAGTGGTGGTGTAAATAAAATTGTTTTTAAGGAAACTCATTGCTGACATTTTATTTAAATCAAGTGGTGGTGTAAATGAAGTAACACTTAGAAAGAAGAGTACCTTTAACCCACCTCTGCATCCAGTGTTACTAAACTTTAAATGTTTTTTAGAGCTTGAACTTAACAAGTTGTCCAAATACAAAAAGAAGAAGCAGTTTTTCTAATTTATCTAAAGTTGAAAAGATTACCTTGGAGAATTTGGTGTCTAATAATGAGACTTGTATCATGAAACTTGATAAGGGGGAGGCATGGTCATAATGGACAGAGTGGACTATGCTGGGAAAATTTTTAATTTGTTATGTCAAGGGAACATATATTTAAATGTATCTAGACATGAAGTAAAAATCTCGTGCAGGAGAACTGATATGCTTTTATATGACCTGGTGATGCAAAAAGCAATCAACAAAACAACATATTATTCCCACAGTATTTGGGATTCCTAAAGTCCATAAAGATATACTTAACTTCCCACTTAGGTTAATTGTATCTGCTACTGGTTCTAAAACCAAACCTTTATCAGGGTAGGATATCTGTGAAATGAGAACACAAATTCTCAGGGACTCATGGGATTTTTTAACTTGGACAAGGTTGTGTTTCATGAAGAAATTTTGTTTGCTACTACTGATGAAGTAGATTTATTTACTGTGATCCCACATGATTTGGGTCTAGAATGATTTAATGAAAATATAGGGAGATTTGGCTTTTTGTTCCATAATGATTGTCACAGCATTGTTGAACACATGGAACTAGTTCTTAAATACAACTATGTGTATTTTGAAGGTGAATTATTTTAGCAAAAACTTGTGTGGCAATAGGGGCCTCATATACCCCTACTTTTGTGAATTTAACATTATATGATTGGGAAAGAAGATATGTAGTCAACTCCCCTTATTTTAAACATTGTATTCTCTATAGGAGATTCCTTGATGACATCTGTGTCATGTAGAAAGGGTTACTTGGTTGAATTTATCAATTACTTATCTAATACTACTGAATTTCTTATGTTTTTATCTGATATAACAGAAAATTAGTTTAATTATTTGGATACCTTTGTTTATAAAAACAGAGAATTGGGGAGATTATTTATCTAAAATTTACCATAAATGGACCTATTTGTAATTCCTTCCTTCGTTTACTTTAGTAGTGAACATCCTTCGTCTCAAAAGAGAAGTATTGTTAAAGGCCAGCTAGTGCATGCAGCTCATAATGCTTTTTTTGATGAATCTTTAGATGAAAGTAAAAATTTAAGGAATGCATTTTTAAAAGGGGCTATCCTAACCACTTTTTATCAAAGATTATTCTAGAAGTCACTTCTGCTTAGGGCAAGAGATTTTTCCTTATTTTGGGGGGAAGAGGTGATGTTGATGGTCCTAGTATTCATAGGTTCATAGGTTCATAGGCTGGTACTAGGCTATCAGCCCTAGGGCCTATACAAGCCTAGCCATAACAATTCCCCAGCTATTTTTTCCCACACTATTTACTTCCCTGGACCCCTGTCTAACAGGGTGACTGACATGATCCCTGGGGTGAATTTCCTTTCTCCCATCCAATCGTCAAGGTTCCTTTTGAAGAGGGCCAAAGAGGCACTCTGCTTGACATGTATGGGCAATCTATTCAAGAGTCTGGGGAGTCTCTGGGTCAGGAACCTATCCCTCCAGCATGTTTTGTTTATTGTGATGACAAGGTTTAGATCCCTGGAGCGTGTGGCTCTGAGGGATTGGGATTTCTTTAAGTGTAGCATGTCCAACAGCTCTGGGTTTAACATGGCCTTGTATGTTAAGCAGAGATCACCTCTGAGTAGACGATATGTGACAGAGTATAGCTGGAGTTTTTTAAGGCGGTCAACATAGGGCATCTGCTTTAGGCCTGTGATTCTTTTAGTGAGGTATTTCTGCGGCCTTTTCAGTTGTTGCAGATGTCTTGAGAGGTACATACCAAACGGGGCGTTGTATTCTATAATGGGACTAATGAGGGATGAGTACACTGGGACAATAACCTCCTTTTTTTCTGGATGAAAAGCCCTTATTGATGAGGTGTGCCACATAGAAGGATTTCCTGACTGTTGTGGCGACGTGGTTATCGAAGGTGAGACCACTGTCCACTTGTGTCCCTAAGTCTCTTATCACATTTTTAGTGTTTAGTGTACTGCCACCTATGTGGTAATTCATGGATACATGTTTTTTCCCAAAGGGGATCAATATACATTTCTTGGCATTGAGCTTGAGCCCATGGCTCTGGCACCAAGCATCTGTTTTTGTAAGGCCCTTTTGTAGAGTATCCACATAATTTGGGGATTCGATAATGGCTCCCAGTTTGCAGTCATCTGCGAACTTTGTTAGCCAGAGTCCCTTAGTGTTGGCCTGTACTTCAGAGAAGTAGATGCCAAACAAGAGCGGTCCCAGGACAGAACCTTGAGGTACTCCACTTGTCACTTGTCTGGAGCTGGATTTGGAGTCAGGTACTTTTACAGTGTGGGTTCTATCAGTAAGCCAGTTAGCAACCCATTGGGTGACGTAGGGATTAATGCCCAGCTTAGTAAGTTTATCTATGATTCCAGGGTGGGGAATGGTGTCAAAGGCCTTGGCAAGGTCTAGATAGGCTGTGTGGACCACCTTACCTTGGCTCTGTAGACTGATTAGAAGAAGTCAATCAGGTTCAGAAGACAAGATCGGCCCTTCACGAACCCAAACTGGGCGGGGTCCAGTGGTTGAAGGTTGCCAATGTCTTTGTTTATAAGTTCCATGATAATACGCTCCATGGCCTTGCAGATAAGGCTTATCAGACTGATGGGATGGTAGTTTCTGGGATCCAAGGTGGATCACCCCTTGTGGAGTGGGATAACTGTAGCTCTGCACCACTCAGTGGGCACAAAACCTGAGGTGAGGCTATGATTAAACATGACACTTAGGTGAGGTGCCAGTTCATATTGTAGTTCATGTAGTACACAGCCCAGGATGTCATCTGGTCCCATGGATGCTGTATTCTTAGCTTTGGAGAGTGCGTTTTTTACCTGTGTGGCCATTATTAATGGAATTTGGCAATCTTCTGGTATTGACATAGGCCATTTAGGGGGTGAGAGGGGGGTGAAGTTGGCACTTAATCGATCTGCCAGGATATTGGCAATATCCTTGGGATCAGTATATTTAATGCCATTCTGTTTTAACTCAGAGCAGATCTGAGCATTGCCATTTAGATTCTTGACATAGTTATAGAATGCCTTGTGGTTTGTCTTTGGAATCTTTGGCAATTTTATTTTCGTAACTAGCTTTGGAGGATTTTATGAGGGATCTCAGTTTCTTACTGAGGCTGGTAAGGGAATTTTTTGCATCCTGGTATTAATACTGATACAAATGTTGTAGGACCCCAGAATGAGAAAAGTTACTGTTCCACAATTTGCTTGGAATATAAAAAGAGAGTATTTTTGCATAAAAGAGATTATTTGTAAATACTGGGATTTTTTCAGTCAACTGCCTGGTACATTAGATGTCTTTAAAAACCTTTTAAAGTTTACATATAAGAAGGGACTTTTAAAAATATGTATGAGTTTAATAAAAGGCAGTGTATGCTTAAAATTAATGGAAAAAGTTGCATGTACAATTGCAGTTATTGCAAACAATGTCTTTATATAAGCAATACCATGAAGGGAGTTAACAGTTCAGAGTTACTACAACTGGAAAACTACTAGTGTAGTGTATATTGTTACTTGTTACTTGTCATTGTGGTGCCTTTTACATTGGCAAAATGGAAAGGGCACTTAAGAAATACGTATATGAACAGTTTTACGATATTGCACCTGATGTAGAAACCATCTCCTTGGCAAAACATGCTCGAATCTGTGCAAATAGTAGGTTTAGATTTTATATTTTAGAACAAGTAAGAAAAACCCTTGAGGTGGTCACTGGGAGGATCTACTGAAATACTAGGAACTTTATTGGCAATTGTTTTTGCAGTCTAATAGACCCCCTAGGTTAAATGATACAATTTATATTGCTGCTGTTTTAAAATTAAGAGCTGCAAAATTATAAGTGCACATTATTTCATTTATCATCTGTTATTGTTTTTTATATCCATTTTTATAGTTTTGTATGCACTTGACAAGGTATGAATTATTGTAATACATGTTTTAATGAATAGATTTTAACAGCTCTTTTAAACGATCAATGGAAGATTTTAGTTTAATTCATTTATTGTTTTCCTTTTCCCATTGATTAACTATGACCTGTAATTAAATGATGATGCTATATATTGACTGCATTAGGAATGGTTTTAGTTCTGAAGAAGTTCATAGGCATGAACAAAAGTGTTGAACTACACTTTGACAAAATGTGGCAGTAGGTTTCTAGTAAACTGATTTGGTGCTGAATAAAGAAAAACACTGACAGGAAGGGTCCTAAAGAGCACCAAACACAAAGTGCTGAATAAAAACAGTACTTTATTTACTGATTAAATCCAATAAAAATCTTTGAGTGCTTTTGTTAAAACAATGTCAACTTCATCAGACAAATGTTAATATGCACAACAGCTATTTAATTTGCATTTTTCAGGAAGTGGCAGTCCAACAGCTAAATTTGTATAACACTAATGGTTACAGGGACCGATCTTTGGATAGTCCATCAAATAAATTGTTAATCAGAATGTGATGTTAAGCATCTCTTAAATCCAAAGTTACTAGAAAACTGACTGAAAGAATAAGGGGTAACAGTCAGAAAAGAAAGTATTTAGTTTTGGAGCTATGATATGAAGGTTTACAAAAGAAACATCTAGGACAGGTTCCTTCTTTCTTTGGCACCAGAAAAGTTGTGATTAAAATCCTTTCTGTGTTTAATCTGCAGGAACAGCTTCTATTGCCCTCAGAGACAGCATCAAATTTAGAACAGGAGGGACCAGACCAGTTTGACTGGAAGGAGGTGGGAGGATTTTTTGAAAATGAGGAAGGGAAGGCCCAAATTCCAGATGTAATACTTAGAATGATTTTCATAACCCAACTGTCTGAGGTTATCCAGTGCCTTGGAGGATAGGGAGAACATATACACGGGGATAGACTTATGGGATTGTCAGTGCCGGAAAGGGGAACATCTTGAGGGGCCATGTGGTCCATCTAATATTTTGGGTTGCTCTTGGATCTAGGAGGATCCTCTGTTCCTCTTTGAACTTCCTACCACTTTTTATTTTAATTTTGTTTGCAAGGACCTTGTTGGCTATGCTTGTTCTGCTTAAAAACCTGAACTAGTAGAACATTTTCTGTTATATTTTGGAAAGGAAGTTTAAAAATCTGGGTAACCCTTATTTCTCAAACTCCTTAAGGACATCATCAGAAGAAGGACCAAATAACTCTTCTTTATCCAGGGGAACATTTAACATTTCAGTTTTCACATTCTCTGGCAAATTTTGAAACTGTAACATAGCAAATCTTCTCAAAATAGAGACAGTGGCAGCAAGAATGTTTGATTACCAGATATATAAACGATACCACACGAATCATTGGTGCTTTAGTATTTCAAATAGGGAGATTAACAACTAAATTCCTTAAATTGTCATAAGATTTTTTTAATGAAACTTATCCCAAACTTTTCCCAGATTGTTAGAAGGGTTACATCTGGCAGCTGAAAGGAGTTGAAAGAAGCTGACTTTGACAAGGAAATAACTGCAGAATCTGCCCTGGGTTTAAGAAAAAGAGAAACATATGGGGCTGGTCCTTATACAGTTTATCAGACGTTTTAGGAGCAGATGGTTAACTATCAGGAGATGTACAGCCTGACAAAATGGCATCCTCTAAATTTTGCAAAATAGGAGGGACAGCTACAGGTTGCAGCAAGAAGAGTCAGTGATGCACCTTGACTAAAAATTGATTCTATGGAGCATTTTTTTGTGACAATCATCTAACACACTATTCCTTGCCCATCACAGCAGGTTATACATCAGGAGAAAATGTTTCCTAACAAAGAAAAAAAATGATAATAATTTAGTGAATTTCCACATGGTCTCAGGACTGGTTAACAGACAGGAGAAGGTGTCTGATAAGTGGTTCGATGAGTCCAGAAAAGTTGGTAATATAATGTAAGAGGAAAATATCTATTATAAAGATTATGACAGACTACTTAAAAATAATAACTTGAATTTGTGTATTTCACGTGATATATCAGTACCGTAGCTAGAGCAAAAGGGAGGCTGCTGCTACAGGGACATGTTTGGCACTGCAAACAACAAAGCTAAGTAGGACGATGCTGCAGTAGTGGTCTTTTAAGCAGCATAAAGTGGTTCCATGGCCACTGTTTTTTGGCCAGATTTGGTCTTCAGCTTAAGAGAAGTTTTTTTTTTTTTTCTTTTTCTTTTTATTTATCTTTTGTACTTTCCTTTGGTCTGGGGAGGCACTGCCCTGAGGACTGGTCAGGGTACCAATGGACATAGCTACTCCTCTTGTGATAAGTGAAAGAGACTTGTAAGACTAGGCACATTCATAAGGACTTGCAGGTATCAGTAAACAGAATTTTAATTTGAAAAAAACAGCCACCAGGTACCAAAAGAAACTAGCAAGACAATCCAAGGCACCACAGGACCAAGAATACATCTGGAATTCTTTTAAAATCCAACTTTAATTTAAGCACAAAAGCGCATAAACGCACACATTAAATCCAGCATTTTTGTTTGAATCACTTCATCAGATGTGGGTCAGAGAACAATTAATGCCTTTTATAATCCTCTAGGAGGTTAATTATCCAATAAAAGCCATCCAATTTAAAATATCATTAATCCTCATGAATATTCATGTTAAAACCTTGCATGCAGAAAAAACACTACTAATCATAAAACTGTGTATAAAATGTTCATAAACATTAAAAAAAACATGATGTAAATTTTACAAACTTAAAAAATACATCACATGAATTTATAAAACCATAAAATGTGAGTTTTTATATAAAAATTTCAGCTCTGTTTTGGTTATTTGTTCCAAGTCAGTGAGATTTTTGAATTTATCCCACTCCTCACTGATAATTCTCCTTACTAATCCACTGCTAGCATTGTATTCTAGCACCACTTACTAAATTGGTTCTGCTGTGAGGACTCAGTCCTATGATTCTCAACTAAGGGCTGACCAAAGATAGGTTTATATTTGTCATTTCTACCTTCCTGTACCTGTTTTGTAATTTCTTCAAGGAACTCTTTTGGATAGCCCCTTGCTGAAAACAATCCCTTATATAATCCCATATTCATGTTAAAACCTTGCATGCAGAAAAAACACTACTAATCATAAAACTTTGTATAAAATGTTCATAAACATTAAAAAAAACATGATGTAAATTTTACAAACTTAAAAAATACATCACATGAATTTATAAAACCATAAAATGCTTAAATATCTTGGATAACTTAAATAACTTAAAACCATTTGTATTAAATTAAAAGTAAAATGTTTTTTTAGCACACTCTAGTGGTTAAAGTTAAAATTGCATTAAAATGTGAAAGAAAAGGCAAAGCATCAAATACACATGAGCAGCTAGTACCTTGTTATATAATCCTATAATTTAGCTGCCCTTAATTTCAACAGGGGTAAAAGAGAGATATTCTCATTTAAACCTGGAGGGGATGTAGCTTGAAGTGTTATTTGCCAGCTGAGCTCTTTATATTCTATTTTCTCTTCCCATTGTCCCCCTCTAACATCTTTTTGACCCCTTCCAACACAAAGAAGGAATAATTAGCATTGACACATATTAATGAATGTTTAAAAAGGGCATTTGTTTCCTTCCTGTTTTGCACATCATATAGATGTTCGTATATCCTCCTTTTTAGCTTACGTTCAGTTTTGCCCACGTAAAAAGAATGACATACATCACACAGAGCTAAATAAATAAGGCCATTTGAGTCACAGTTAAAATATCCTTTACTACTTAAAACCAAATTTCTCCTGTTTAAAATGACTTCTTCCTTATTCATTATAAACCTACATTGTGAACATCGCCCACATTTGTAGGTACCAACTTTCTTCCTTCCATTTGCCTCTTTTTTGTCATTTTCTAAGGCATTTTTCACACTTTGTGAGTTTTTATATAAAAATTTCAGCTCTGTTTTGGTTATTTGTTCCAAGTCAGTGAGATTTTTGAATTTATCCCACTCCTCACTGATAATTCTCCTTACTAATCCACTGCTAGCATTGTATTCTAGCACCACTGCTTTACTAAATTGGTTCTGCTGTGAGGAGTCAGTCCTATGATTCTCAACTAAGGGCTGACCAAGGATAGGTTTATATTTGTCATTTCTACCTTCCTGTGATTGTTTTTTAATTTCTTCAGGGAACTCTTTTGGATAGCCCCTTGCTGAAAACAATCCCTTGAGATAATTGCACTCATTCACAAAGTCCTTGGTGTCAGAGGTCATACGACTTGCCCTTACATGCTGCCCTTTTACTATATTTCTCTTGTAATGAGAAGGATGAACACTGTTATAGTGCAAATATGAGTTAGTACAGGTGTTTTTTCTATGCACCTTTGACATGAACCTGTTACTTTATATATGTCTATATCTAAGTATTGTAGTTTTTCGTCAGAAACGTTGAAGGTGAATTTGAGAAATGGGGTGGTGGTATGTATAAAATCAACAAATTCCTGAATTCTATTCTTATTGTCCACCCAAAAAATGCAGATGTCATCCAGGAACCTTTTGTAGAAGCTCCAACAATCTTTATACATGGAGTCCAGAACATATTTTTCTTCCCATCTAGCTAAAATTAAATTAGCATAGATGGGTGCGCATGCAGTGCCCATCTCTACCCCTCTAACCTGTTGATACAATTCTCCTTTGAAATAAATGAAATTGTATTTTAAAACGAATTCCATCAGGTTAAGGCACACCAACCTATCTGCCTGTAACATTTCTGTTTCCTCAAATACAATTCTTTCTAACATCTGCATTCCTTCAGAGTGGGGAATGCATATGAAGACGTCAATGACGTCAATTGTAATGAATGTTAAATCTTTGTTGAACAAACCGTTATGTATATTCCTAAGTAGATCCCAGGAATCTTTTAAAATATTTTTATTTTTTAACCAAATATTTTTTTAACTTAGAATCCACCAATTTGGCTAAAGGTAGTGTTTTGGACCCCTCAGCGGAGACATTCGGTGTCAGTGGAGGGTCAGTTTCATTTTTATGAGTTTTGGGTATCCCAAAGATTGTGTGGATCTCAGGTTTCTCAACTTTAAGATAGTTGTAGGTACTGACGTCTATTAACCCTTCCATTAAAAGGTCAGAAAGAACTCCATCTATTCTACTGTAAGAAATATTTACTTGATTTCTTGATACACTTTCATACTTGTCTGTGTCCATAAGTATTTCGTTCATCTTTCCTTCAAATATTACATTATCCATTAGTATCATTCCCCCACCTAGGCACATTCATAAGGACTTGCAGGTATCAGTAAAGAGAATGTTATTGTTCCAAGCATCCATGAATAATAGGAAAGTATAGTTAATTATTTTTTTGAAGATGAAAAATGGGATAGTATTGCTTTCATTGGGTTTCACAAGAAGTTTGTGTGAGTGGAACTGTAGCCAGAGTTGTTGGAACAGAAGTTGAAGTAGTTTTTCGAGATCTTGTAAATTATCCCCTGATTTGAGAATGATGAGATCATCTGTGAAAATACTGTTTTAAGCTGCAGGAGATCATTATTTATTTCATATTTGTTTACCAGGAAATTCCTACTGGACACATGTCCTTTTTCAGTGGAGGCCCGGGGAGATAAGCCTCTGTAAACAGTAGACAACATGTTGATAAGTTAGCGTTGTTACCTCACAGCAAGAGGTTCTCCCATTTTGAATCTCGGCTTGGCTTGGGAGTGCCTTCTGTGTGGAGTCTGCATGTCCTGCCCGTGGTTGGGTAGCGTTCAAAAGACATGAATGCGTAAATGGGCGTGCCTTCGTTGAAGGTTGGGCATTGAGCTGGCACCTCGGCATTTCATAAAAATCTACTGCCAATCATTAGCGGACCAGAGTTCTGCTGTGGTAACCCTTTACTGGGAAAAAGATGAAAGACAAACAACAACAACAATACAAAAATAGTTCAAGTAGCATACCAATACAATAGTAACAGAAAAATAGCAATACAGCATTAGTGAAAACAATAACAAAAACAATAGTTCCCTTTGAACAAGAATAAGGGAAGTAAGTATAGAATGAAAGAAGAGAATGAGTCATATAGTATGAGGAACAACTATGACAGATGTACATAGATATAATGAGCTAAGAATTGGGTAGGGAATTTCTGATAAAGTGACTAAATGAGGCTTTTTAGTTATAAAATGTAACAAACATGTATTAGTATGATGTCGATAAAGTTGCTCCTGACAAATAACTATAAAAAATAATTTCATATCTTCTGTTTTATGTAAACCAGCAGTAGGATACCTATGGCAAGGAGAGACGGGCAACTGCCCAGGATGCAAAGTGCTGGGTGGGGTGCTATCAGCCAATCCCAATCACTTTTTATTGCACACCTGTTTTATGAATGGCCAGAAACCTAAACTCATGTGATTCACCCTTCTTATCAACATGTTTAGTTAATGTTCCCCTTCCTAATACTGTAAAGGTGTTCACGTATTCTCATGTTGAGACACAGGTTAGTCTTTCCAACATAAAAACATCAACAAACTAAACAATAAGATAGATATACTAAATTTCTAGTATGGCAATCAGCTTGCACTTTAAAAGAATACCTAAAACCTATGTCTGATAGAATAAAACAATCTGATGTGTCAATATAATCACAATAATTACAACAGCCACATGGCACAGTACCATATACATAGAGCTGAAATTTCCTGTGTATGCTGCTGGACAGATACCAAAGTAGCCATTTCAAAGATTTATGATTTTTTTAACAAAAACTCGGCTGGGTACCAATAACACTCCTAACTCCTTCATCCATTAGCAATATCGGCCAGTGTTTCCTAAAAATATTAGCAATGGCCTTATTGTTAATATAAAAAAATGACAAATCAGGATATTAATAACTAAATTCCTTATTTCCTATGTTTAGTGTAGGAATGATCAAACTCCAATCAAGAATTATGTGCATACAATTAAGGCTTAGACCTGGTGTGCCTGGTCACCTACTAAACGCAGATCCAGTCTCAACCTCTTGAGAAGTGTAACCTCTGTCAAAAAGGTTCTGTTTAAGGGACTCCAAATCACTAAAGAAATCAACCTCATTAGCATTTAATCCAGAAATTGTTATACAATGACCCCTCACAACATTTCTAAAGACTTGATCTATGCAGCAGAGAACAACTATATCAATCCTTCCTATACAAACCTGTAGTAAAAGTGGAGTCGGGTCTCCTATAAAATCTAACATCCATAAAACTAATATTAGAACTGGAGGGAATGGCTGAAAATCTAAGAAAATCAGTGGTACCATTCAAAAATATTATAAATGCATCCAATTCAGTGAGTGTGCCAGCCCATAGCACAAATACACCATCGACAAAACAGCAATAAAACTGAATATGTCTGATAAATTCCTGTGAAGGAAAAAACAACCTTATTCTCCCATTTGGCCATAACCATATTGGAGTAGCTATTAGCATGTGAAGTGCCTATAGCTATGCCAAATCCCTGTAAATAATAAGTCCCATCAAAAACAAACACATTATTCTCTAGCAGTATTTCAGTGACTATAATTAACAAATCAATCCCTCTGGCATCATAATCACTATCTTCAGTCAGGTATTTTTTAACCATTTCCATCCCTTCACAATTGGGGATCACTGTGAATAAAGAAACTACATCCATAGTAACAAACAAAAAAAATCATCATTAATATCCAACTGTCCCATGAACTCATATAAGTCTTTCAAAAACTGTTTACTGTCCCTAAGGGTCACATTATTCTTGTCCAAAACCAGTCTCAAAAACTTCTCAACATAAATTGAAAAAGGTTCAGTTAACCACCCACCCCAGCTACAATCAGTCTAAATGGTGGTACTGTCATATCCTTATGGACCTTCAGAAACCCTTGAAAGCTAGGTACTAAAGGATATTCAACAACCAATAATTTATACAAATCAAAATTAATACACCCACTCTGAAAACATTCATTAACCATTCTATGGACACAGTTAATCATACCATCAATATCATCAAACCCAGCTTT
Organism: Protopterus annectens; assembly: GCF_019279795.1. NCBI lineage: Eukaryota > Metazoa > Chordata > Ceratodontiformes > Protopteridae > Protopterus > Protopterus annectens. The sequence continues at coordinate 1,925,816,565 of NC_056729.1, read as the reverse complement.
TTGATAGACCTAATCATCTGATGACATTCTTGTCAGAGAAGAAAAATAATAATCAGAGTCCATCACCACGACCAGGACGGTCTTATAACAATATCCACATAACTGCATAAGTCCCTCAAAGTGTTCTTCTCAGGAATGGTTAAATTGGAAAAAAAATGACTCATTACAATTATTATTAAACAAGGAGTGAATGTCATTTCCACAAAGCTTAACAAAGGTCTCAATAATGTCACGTAGAGGGGGTACAGAGAAAATAGGTCTCTTAAAGGAGTTCAAATTATTCATATTATCATCACAATACATAGTCTTAAAAGTTAAAGTTCATGCAAACATTCTTAAATCAATGACAGCATCAACCACATTTTTTTCTTGAGCTGGAATAAATGACATCCCACAATTAAGCACAGAAAGCTCATCTCTAGTTAACTGTAAGATGTTCCACACTATGGAATTGGGGCCGGTTGTCACATCTTCTTTATAGTGCAATGATTCCCCTCTGGTGGTTGTTTTCTCATGTTCCTCCCCCAGCTTACAAAGCATTTGGGAGACCACCCCCTCTCCTGTCAAATAGGCAGGGGTAACTTTGGAAAATCTTGACTGGAGAATGTGCCCCAGAGGTCTTTCTCCTAACAACAGGCTGACTTTCTGATACTGCCATTCTCTTCACAGGCTTGGAAGAAGCTAATACAATGACTGGATGAATAGGGAGTGTGGTAAAAACTGAGCCATCATTCTGCTCAGAGTCTATAGGCACGGAACTATCCTGGTCCACTACCGGGCCTGCATTAGTGACACCCTTATTATCAGTAATTATATCAGCTGTCACCCTTACTCTAGGCCATGAAAACCATGTCCATTTTTAAAATCTTGTATGTCTCTAGCAAGCTTCCTTCTTGTCTGCACTAATAATTTGTGCTCATACATAGAGACATTATCACTGGTTTCACGTAGCAATAAATCAACAGTATCTTTAGAGGCAGCTTTGTACAACTCATTACACATACTGATATCATTCTCAGTCAATTCTCTCTCTATAGGTTTAAAATAATCAACCTGTAGCTTCAAGTAGGCAAAACTGGTGTCCAAGTTCAATTGCTGCCATTTAGCCAATACATCCATATGGTGCTCACCTAGAGTTGTCATTCTCAAAACCAGATCTCTAGGCAACACTCAAAAATGAAGACATGCTTTCAAATGGAGATTATGTAATTGTAGTCATTCTAGGTGAAAGAGATCATTCTCAAATGCTTGTTTCCTAGAGTGAAGTATTTGTTCATTGTCAGGTTTATCAACAGTTACAGAATAAAAATAATATAATAATAAAAAATATTAATAATAATAAAAAATTCTATCCTTATTAGTCAAAAAAAGGTTCATCTCAATGTTCAGTAGTCCAATAAGCCATCTTTACTTCTGTTATTAGCTCCAGAATTGTAATCCTATTCAACATTCACTGTGGAGCTCTCAGCCATGCCTTACTAGGACTGTTAAGCCAACAACTATACAAAGGAGAAAGACAGGTCAAATGTAAGCAAACTGTACCCATAAGCATAAATCAGTAAACAAACAAAAACTATACAGAAATGGGTAGAGAAACACAGCAATGCAAGAAACACTAAATTCGTACTGGCACAAATAAATAAGATACTGAATTAATAAATAAAGTTTAATAAGTAAGCACTTTTGCATTTAAAAAGAATGCTTCATCAGACCAAATAACAAAACATACAATCACAATTTAAATAACCCCATAAATGACATCATAAAAAATCTCAACCAGTCAAAAACAAGACATCTTTACACACCCCAAAATCAACCAACCATAGTCCATTTTCCTGATGTATTGGGGGTCACAGACTGCAACCATATTGAAATAAAAGTTCCACCTGATGAAGTGGGAAAGACGTACATCAACAGAAAATACTATTACTGCATCAACTGTCAGGTCTTTAACTAACACATAAGTCATCTTCTACAATGTGTGTGCAGGTCATTCTGGTAGTTTCCATGACATTTTCAAAGGGCAACTTTCCACAAGGACATTAGTGGAAAATGCAGGATAAACAATGGACCCTTGGCTCTTGACTCTTATAAGAAACCCACACAACCCCACTGAAAAAGTTGCAACAATTCATATATACAGACTAGAAATATCATCGAATGTTTATCTGGCCTGCTCAAGTCACATTTCTGATGTCAAGATACATAATGTGGTGCCCTGCAATATGACCCCACCACTTCTGGGAACGTATTGGCATTGATTGTTTGTGACATCATGTGTAACATCATTTTCAGAAAACAGTTGCATCACGGTGCCCCAGGACATAGACTGCAGTTCTTGTCACCATGGCCAGGGCCAGCAGACACATATGAGGAGTCAGATGAGGAACCTGCAGCTGGCGACAGTTATGGCAGACAGAGATGTACAATATGCCATGACATTAGCATCAGATGAGGAAGCTGCAGCTGGCGACAGTTATGGCAGACATAGATGTACAATATGCCATGGCATTGGTGTCAGATGAGGAAGCTACAGCTGGCGACAGTTATGGCAGACAGAGATGTACAATATGCCATGGCACTGGCTGTCAGAGAGTAGCATACACACTAACCACTTATTTAAAAGAGAAAGGGAGCTAAGCAGATACAAAACTAAAAGTGATGCATCCTATCTTACCAGCCCTTGTTTACCCATGTAATGGCTGGCTAATGTGAACATCAGACATATGTAACCCTAGATTACAGTGTTGTCAGCAGCAGTAACAAAGGTGAGTGATGAACCTGTAATTAACAGATAAATGCCTACCTATGTTCCTATACTGTACGTCAGTAAACTCAAACTCTAATCAACTATACAGGAGTCTCATAAGTAATTTGTATGAGTCACATCTGAAAAATATACAGATCAAATTAACTATGAAGCTTTTAAACTAAACACCATTATTTTCCTACATATGTATTGTTTCTAGCCTTTGCATCAAGCAAAAGCAGCCCCGTGTCAAACAGGCTGACAGGTGGTAGGGGAATGTCATCACCATCATCATCATCATCTGTACATGTAGTTGACCAAGCATAGTTATAGAACCCTTAACTACAAAGCAAAAGATAACTAGTCAATACTCAAATGAGGAGCTGCAATTCAACAGCAGAAAAAATGTATTGCCCAAAACCTGCTTGGCCTGCTCACTATTGTGCATCAGACATAAGTAGCTCAATTTAGAAACCTCATCATGGATCAGGGCAATCTCAGCATCATCTGCATAATAAGCTGAGCATGCAGGTACTACACAAATAATAATAAAGTACTGCTACTACTATTACTGCTACTACTACTATTACTGCTACTACTGCTACTATTACTGCTACTACTACTGCTACTACTACTATTACTGCTACTACTGCTTCTACTGTTACTATTACTACTACAGCTATTGCTACTACTACTATTACTGCTACTACTGTTACTATTACTGCTACTACTACTATTACTGCTACTACTACTGCTACTGCTACTACTATTACTGCTACTACTACTGCTACTGCTACTACTACTATTGCTGCTACAACTACTGCTACTACTACTATTACTGCTACTACTGCTTCTACTGTTACTATTACTACTACTGCTATTGCTACTACTACTATTACTGCTACTACTGCTTCTACTGTTACTATTACTGCTACTGCTACTACTACTATTACTGCTACTACTGCTTCTACTGTTACTATTACTACTACTGCTATTGCTACTACTACTATTACTGCTACTACTGCTTCTACTGTTACTATTACTGCTACTACTACTGCTACTGCTACTACTACTATTACTGCTACTATTACTGCTACTGCTACTACTACTATTACTGCTACTACTACTGCTACTACTACTATTACTGCTACTACTGCTTCTACTATTACTACTGCTACTTCTGCTGCTACGGCTACTACTACTACTATTACTGCTACTAATACTACTACAAATACTGCTGCTAGTAGCACTATTACTGCTACTGCTTCTACTATTACTAATAAGTATACAAGTTTGAACACTACAACTAATAACACTATTGAAATGAATACAGTAAAACAAAAAATGAAATCATATACATAGCCTGATGAAAGCAGGCATTGACTAAGGAATTATTAGCTTGCCATTTTCAGCATTAGACATAGGCAACCCTAAAGTACGGAATCTTGCAAAGGGCAGTAGACAGTCAACATCACTTGTACGGAGTGAAAAGGTGTGCTCGTGCCTGTGCATGTGTGTGTGGGGGGAGGTGGGGGGGGTGATTACAGGAGTGTAACCCAGACACAAAATGTGCATATGCATGGGACAGATGAGATTCAGAGAAAGTATGCAATGTCAGCTCAATAGCTCCAGGTATAAAAAAGTCTGTTTTGAAGCCCTTTTTTATGTGTGTGTGTGTGTGTGTGTGTGTGTGTGTGTGTGTGTGTGTGTGTGTGTGTGTGTGTGTGTGTGTGAGTGTGAGTCTTTGTGTGAAATGTCACACTTAATGTGAGGTGTACTGTGTGTGGGTCTGCAGGAACATTGCCAAAGTATTTGTCCTAGCACTGCACCCTAGCATCCTGAACAGGTGTGAGTCATGCATGGTAGAAGATTCAGTTTATTGCTGACACACTGCTAGTTCCATGACCCTGGCTAGAAGATGGGATGCAACCTGAATATGAATGAAGTTTGCTGGATGGACTGTCATCACACCTACATCCACAATTACCACCACATGATTGATAATATCAGGGTGTGGATGCCTCCACCACTGATGGAGCAGTGGAAGTAATAACACTGTAGGAGCAGGATCTGGCACAGCCATGGTCACATCAGCTAAGAAATGATGATTTACTGGCAGCCTCATGAATGCTGACCCTTCACCAGCAGAAGTTCCATAAAACACATTGCACAGATTCAGTTTATCATACAGTCCTAGGAGTCACCACATAGTTCATGCAGTCTCATATATCAGATTGCATGCCATGAAGTACTGTGTCTACCTCTTTTGAGACCCTGTTGGAACTAGCCTTGGCATCCACAAAACCCCTGCACATACATTGGTTGGCAAGTACTGGCACACCAGCATTGGAAGAAGGCAGTAAACATGTCTCCTCTAAGCACCTCTACTGATACACTGCTATGGTACTTCACCTTCATGAAGGCTAATGAGAAGTTCTGCCATCTCTGTAACTAGAGTTACCATACTATGCTGATAAACTGTGTCCCCAATCTGTTCACTTTCAGATGGTTCTGTGTTAAGGGTATGAGTAAATATGATGACTGTGTGCAGACTTTCTGGAGTGGATGTGAGAGCCACACTGTTCTTGTCCGATATTTATTATTTATTTTATTTTATTTTACATTTGTTGACGGGCTAGTCTAACTGGATATATGTCCATTTTCAGTAGAGGCCCGGGAAGAAAAGCTCCACATAAAAACAAAAACAAATAGAACATTGCAACTTCAGTTACAGTTCACTTGTCAGACAAAACAGTTGCTTACATGGTAACTTAGCAAATAGATAAAAAAAAAACAAAAATAGAAACATTTTAATTATTTTTTTTTTTTTTGTGGACCAAACAATAATAGAAGAAAAGAGTGTTCAGAAGGATGTGAGAGATTCCCAAATCAAAGTTATGAATACGGCACAGGAGAACAGATAGTTATTTACAAGGTAGGGAGAATTAGTTAAGGGCAGTGACTCATCTATAAGGCAGTGACATGTTCATAAAGTCTTTCCAGGGTAAAATTAGTCTAACCTAGAAAGTACCTTGTGCAACCCAGACTGTGTCTGGTTTTCACTTTGACAGAGGCTACTGATTCTCCAACATCAGGAGGTTGGAGCTTCACAGAAAATGTAAAAGCAGGGGAAATACAAATAAATGATCATGATATACTACATACACCTTAATAAAACAACAACAGATTCGAATGCAAATAACCTTTACACTAATGTATATATATAGTTATTTATATATATATATATATATATATATATATATATATATATATATGTATATATATATATGTGTATATATATATATATATATATATATATATATATATATATATATATATATACATATATATATGTGTGTATGTAAATAAATTAAAAAACTATGCCCATACCATGTGCAGGTGGTGATTGTACTTCAATGCCAGATGTCTCTAAACACACAAAATGCAGTTGATAGAGGTATTATAAGCATAAAATGTAAGAAAATGTTAAAAAGAACCTTAAATTTGTAATGTTTTATAATACTTGAAAGGCATACCAGGAGGATCACTATTTGACATGGTGTGGTTGTCTACCAACTCTGACCCCACAGAGCAGCACTGTGGAACTCTAATGAGCTCTGTGGATCTCTTACAATCAACAGGAACCCCTCCATCTCAGTGAGCTGTGTTTTAGTAGGAGGCCCACTACAAGTGTCTCTTCATTCTTTTGCCATAGCATTGTCTCTTGATAGCATACTTGATCATAGCCCTGTGTCTGACACATTTTAGTTACAGCCCATGGGCCAACTACAGCACCTGCTGCCAGATATTGCCATGATAGGGCCTGTCAACTAAATGAAGAGCTAGGATTTGGACTCCATGGAGTTGCAGGGCCTGGATGATGACTTCAGTCTCAGCATCTGAGAATGGTGATTTCTGGGGTACTAGTGCCTTCTTTTTTGGTTTTGGTGTGATATCTCTGTTGTAAAGTAAAACAGAAATATAAATAAAGATATAACAGACCCCCCCCCCCCACACACACACACAAAACACAACAGGGAGTGGGGCTTAAAGTAGATCTGATAATGGGGAAAAATAACTAATTATGCAGTCATTACCATTTAAAATGTACAAAACATATCTGAAATACATGAATGCAAGACATGTGCAATAACCATATGACCCTCCCAAATGGCAATAACTTAGAGACATAGTGGAAGAGTCAAATATAAAAATACTAGACAGATAGAACAGCATAAGCATAGAACAGGACTTCATGTAACAATAAGCAACATAAATGTCACAAGTCAAACATGGCTCAACATCCTCATAATGTTGCCAGAAACCCATAAAATAGAAGTAAAGGAACACTGCAGTAACAATTGATCTGATGTTGTCAGTCTTCATCTATTCTTGACTGATGGGTTATGGCTCTGACCCTTAGAACCGATCCAACTGTTATGCAGCTCGCACCATCCAAACAAACCTCTTGAGCTTAAAGTCTACCCAAAGTTCCCCTCTCTACATTACCTCAGTTCTTGTTTGCCACTTTCACAAATTGGGCATGTCAGCCAGTCGTCTCTCATAGTATTTTCTGTTTTTCGGGTAGTTATTTCTATTTCTAGTAACAGTTAATTTTTATTACTATTAATTCTCTATTTCTTTATCGAGTGTTTGATCTACACTAGGTATGTGTTTTTCCCTCTTTATCATTGTAAATTATTTCCCCTACCATCGCTCATAGTTGTTTTCCTTTTACCCTTGTGGTAATCTTCTCTACCATTGCTGGTAGATTTTTCCCTTAAAATCTTTTGTGTGTGTGTGTTTCTTTCTTTGATAGTTATGGCTGAAAAGCCAAAATTCTCTTCCACAGGATTTAAACAATGTTCTGAGTGTGGCAGAAAGTTGCCAAACTCAAATAATCATGATAAATGCATGTATTACTTGGGTGTGCCCCAATTGAGTGTGGATTGTACCATTTGCCAGGGTTTTAGTAATAGAATCTTGGCTGAGAGAAAGCATAAATTGATCCTTCAAGGGCTCCTTAAGGCTCCTTTCAAAAAAGCCTTATCCAAGGCCAACCAGTCCCCTCTGGCCTCTGCCTCTTAGTCTTCTCAATCACTGCTATCATCCATTTTGGTACTGACTGTTAAAAAACATAAATATGCCTCTGAGGGCTCCTCCTCAAAATCAAAATCCATAGTTCCAAAATTGTCGTAATGGTCAAAATCTCTGGCACTGAAGAGTTCTTCAATTCCATCAACACCAGATACATCTACAGTTGACAGCCTTACTTCTATGGCTCTGACCATCTCTACAGCTACAACTTCAGTGCCGGCTATTTTACTCATGGTGCAACATACAGTACAGAAGCAATCCATATCTTTGGAACCCAGGTCTACTTACTCACCTTCAGTAGACCCCTTTATTGGAAAATTACTCAGTCTATTTCTGGACAGACTGGAGTCTCCTTCAGCCCTTTCAATGCACTCCACCAGAAGACTGTCGGAACTGGATGTTGTTAGATTGGTGGACCAGCCCAGGGTCTTCCTTCCACTGTTAAGACCACTCCCCCCCAGGAGCAGCTGGTTTCTCCCCGACTACACCTAATTACTCTCCTCCATTAACCTCAACTCAGGTTTTAGTGTCTTTGGCTATGACCACCCAGATTCCTATGATTCAGCACCAACTGCACCCTTGCCTTCAGTGCTGGGTCTGGCTCTAACTCCTTTGGTGTCATCAGCACTGTCAGGCCCCAAGGACTGTGCCTTCGCCATTGAGCATGGAGGATTCGGGTCACTTCCGAGCTTTTCTACAGATTCATCTGTATCCCTTACAACTACGGTGGTCATGGACCCTTCTTCTGTTCTGGTCTGCCAGGTGGGGCTCTTGTGGTACAGTGTGACTCCTGTTCTAAGTTTTACAGTCTCAGTTCTGGGTTTCCATCCTCAGGGGGTCTTGTCTTTCAGGTCATGGAAAGGGCTTTGGCCACTGCATCTTTTCATGAGGCTCCTGGGTTATTGGAGTCTATCCTTGAGGCCCCAGGCTCTTCACTTCAGGCACCAACCTTTACACCTAGACAGAGTGCATCACATTTGCAAGACATACCTTCTAAGGATATCCCTTCTTCTGAGTCCTCCTCAGATGTTCCACTGAGGAGCCACCTCAGAAAAGATCATGCAAGAGGAAGCACATCAATTCTTCTGAAGAATCCATCACAGAGGACATGGATTACGATGAATGGGTGGGTTCCCCATGATCTTCCCAGAAGATGTCTCCTTTGGAAACATTCTGAAGATCCTGAAGCAGAGGGGTGGTTGGAAGCCCAAAGAGCCATCCTTGGAGAAATCTGTGTACTTGCAGGACTTTGTTGTGCACTCATCTACCTCTTGGTTGACCCTGCCTGCTGACGATTTGATTAAGCTAATTGCTCAGCGGGCTTGGAAGGCTCCTGTTGCTGTTGAACCTGTCCCCTGGAGAACTGATAATATTCTTACTGCCCCAGAGGAACAACCCCACTAGGCTAAGGGCTTGGTTGTAGATGCCATGGTGGTAGCAGCTGCTACTAAGAAAGAACTCACTCAAAGAAAGTCCTACTGTCCACCCCCCCGTACCGAGAATCCAGGGTGATGGACAAATTTGGCAAGCAGGTTTAATGTGTCATCGACCTTTTCCATCAGGTCTTTGAACTTTTTAGCACATTTCACTAGATTCCAAAGGGATCTGATCAAGGAGCTGTTGGATACCCTGGCAGTAGCTGTGGCTGAGGGAATCCATGAGAACATAGCCAACCACCTAGCTACCCTGGAGTAGATATCAAACTCATCCATGAGGCTCATTGCACCTGCAGCTGAATTGGCAACCAGGTCAGCAGCTTTAGGTGTTGCAATACGAAGACACACTTGGATGCGCCCGTGTGAGTTTGTAGAACTATTCAAATCTTCTTTTTCAAATGCCCCCTTTGATGGGTCCTACTTGTTTGGTCCCAAGGTTAAGAAAACTCTGTCCAGGTGTGCAAAGGATGAAAAGAAGTTGTCTGGTGTGGGTGTGCATTTTTCCACTCCTCAACAATCCTGCTCCAGGAATCAGGAGTGGTAAAATATGGTTCAAAAAATCCCAAAAGCCTTTCCAGGAGACATGTGGTTCGACTCCTCTCTGGGCAGAGGGGGAGAGTTACAGTGGAAGACACCATCCAAGAGGCAGGAGTGTTCCACAGAATCAGGGTTCCACAGATTCATTCTCTGGTCAACACTATCAGCGCTCCTGAAGGAAGGCCCAATTGCTTACCTCTGGAAGCAGTCGGGGAAGATTTTCTCACCCAAATGCCTAGTGACACATTACCACCAATGCTTGGGTGCTAAGGATAATTACCAGAGGTTATCAAATTCCATTCACCCTTTATCCAAGAACCCCTGCAAAACTTCCTGACATTACACCCAGTCAGCAAGTTTAAGCAGCAATAGAAGTACAAAAGCTGCTATAAAAAAAAGAGTCATCCAAGAAGTCCCACCAGACCAGTTAGCATCCAGTTCTTACTTAAGATTCTTTTTAGCGCCAAAGAAAACAGGGGACTGGAGACCAATTCTGGATCTCAGTATTCTAAACAAATTTGTCAAACAAACAAAATTCTGGATGATCACAGTTCAGTCTATTCTACTCTTCTTACAGAAAGATGATTGGGTGAGGTCTATCAACTTTCAAGATGTGTATTACTGCAATAAAAGTGGACAAATGCTCAAGAAAGTTTCTCCGCTTCTGAATAGGAGCCAGTCACTTCCAGTTCAGGGAGCTGTCATTTGGTCTCACCACAGCCCCCAGGGTGTTCACCAAATGAATGGCATTGGTGACAGCATGGATTCTGAGTGCTTCCTTACCTATATGATTGGATCGTCACCACTTCCACCAGGCATCTACTGCAACAGACTATTCATACTGGACCTGTCCCGACAATTGGGTATAACAGTAAATACTGTCAAATACCAGTTAATTCCCAACCAAGACATAGAATTCATCAAAGCTTCAACACTTCATCTTGTGTTGTGTTGCTTCCTCTTCACAGGTTGCAGAAAATTCAAATGCAAGTCCAGCCACTACTATGCATAAACAAAATACCTGGTCAACTGATTCTTCAAGTTCTGGGCTCCATGGAAGCTGCTATCACACTGGTTCAATTCAGACATCCCATGGATCACTTAATTTTCATTTCCAGCCGATGCAAAAAGGATCTCACTTGGTGGATGCATTTGAGGGAGATTCTTCAAGGTTGTCCCTTTGTCTTCCCCCAGCCCAAGGCCATAGTGACCATGGATGCTTCCCAGATGGGGCAGGGCCATTATCTAGGAAAGACAGTCCAAGGTACTCGGTCTCCTTCTAAGGCCAACCTGCATATCAATGTACTGGAGCTAGGGGCAGTGCTTCTGGCATTGCAAGTGTTTCATTCTGCCTTACCTTTAGAAATAATAGCTAATCAGTCAGACAACATGTTAGTAGCCTGGTACATCAACAGATAGGGGGGGAACCAAGTCCTACCCACTGTGTCGAGAAGCCCTTTGAGTGTGGCAATGTGCTATATCTTCCAACTGCTTTCTGATAGTAAAGCACATCCTGGGGACTTCCAAAGTAATTGCAGACAAGTTGAGCAGATGTATCCTCCTGCCTCAAAAATGGTCTCTGAATTCCAGAGTAGTGAAGGAGATTTTTCTTCGTTGGGGTCAGCCTTGCTGTGACCTGTTTGTCTCACCCCTCAGGAAGTGCCAAAGCTACTTTGCCCTAATTCCCTCTCAAGGGAAGTCGTCCAGAGATGGTCTTCTACACAATTGGCCCCCCGAGTCTTCTCTATGCCTTTCCTCCCATTCCTCTGATCCCAATGTTTCTCAAGAAAGCATCTCAACTGGCCTCAGCAGATATGGTTTCCTTCTTTTGGCCTCATCTGGTTTGCTGCCGATGGATTCTGGACCCAGTTCAGGATCTCCTGTCCCATCCCAAAGGACTAGTACATCCCAACCTTCAGACTCTCAAGCTAACAACTTGGTTCCTCCACTTCCGTTAGTCTTCTGTGTGGCATATTTTGCTGGCATCTCATAAACAAGCCACCAGAAGTCTCTCCCTAAGCAACTGGAAGAGATTGTTTATCTGGGTCTCTGATAAGGGATTAGCCACATTTTCAGCAACAGCAGAAAAAAATTTCTGGCTGTCATTTTTAACAAGGGAGTCTCTGCTTCTATAGTCAAAGTTATTCTAGCAGTTATTTTGAATTTTTATATCAGTTTGGAGACCAATTTCTGATTTCCCACAGACTTTGCTAAGTTTTCCTAAAAGGTATATACTTAAATTCCCCCTTTAAAGATCCTCTCCATCTTCGGATCTGATCTTAGTACTGCAGTCACTTGTGGCACCACATTTTGAACCAGCAGCCACCTGTGATTTAAAGTTCCTGTCTTGGAAGACGTTACTCCTCATAGCTGTCACTTTCAGGAGATGAGCCTCTGAATTACAAGCGCTATGTTCTAAAGCTCATTACTCAATTTTCCATAAGGACAGAGTGTCACTCCGGACAAATCTGACGTTTTTGTCTAAAGTGATCTCAGATGTTAGTATTAACCAGTCTATAGACTTACCAGTATTATTCCCAAATTATTCTAAGAAAGGAGAGTACTGCCTTCACCTTCTGGATGTACATAAGCAGTTGTGGTTCTATCTAAACAATATAGACTATCTGATCAATTGTTTACATCATTTGCAAGTGTAAAGCTCTCTTCACCCAAGACTGGACTAGACAGTCAAGAGGAGAAAGTAAACAGTTGCAACACACCACACTCATCACATAGTCCCTCAAAACCTACACCACCAAAGCACACACATAGAAACACAAAACACACATCTACATCTGCGGAGGCTCTCAATAAAAATCTGCTCAAGCAACAGAGACCTCCAAAGCAGAAATGCAAGCAACCCTCACCCCCCCAACACAACCCAAATGACACACAGTCCACAAACTCAGTGTGCCATTCAACTACAGTCCATAAGGCATAACAATGTACCCAGCACTCTAGTCATAGGTCACTTTATAGTCAGGCACACTGATGTTCCACTCACCAGGCTAAACAAGGAGAAAGTTACTGTCAGCTGCCTGTTGGGTGTCAGGATCCGCCACATAATGCACACACTCAGTTCACTCCACAACAAGTACAAATATGACTCTGTCATTGTCCATGTCAGTGTGAATGACCTGAGACACACCTACCTGGACTACATGAAAAGACATGGAGGAGCTCTCTGATCTTGTAGCCCAGGCATGTATGAACCTAGTCCTGAGTAGCATCCTGCCATCACCCAGAATGATACCACAGTACAAGGACAAAATGATTAACTTCAACAATTGGCTAAGCTTCTGGTGTCATTCTAAGGGGATCCAGTATCTGCCTATCTGGGATGACATGATCGACAGACCATGAGGCTTTGCCAGAGTTGGCCTGCACCTGTGAACCTTGGCATTCTGGATACTGGCTAAGACTCTTGCCACCCCTATAGTGCCTTTTTTAGGCAAGGTTCAAATGACAAATTCACCACCATAACAGGTACAAGCAAGCAAAATCTGAGGGAAATGCTACTCAATGTTAGAAGTCTAAACGTCAAAATGCACTCATTCGAGGAAGTCCTTAAAATGGAGAACATTGACATCTGTGCAGTGAAAGAGACCTGGTTCAAGGCTCCAGACAGCACCACTGCATTACCAGGCTTTAATTCATACAACACCTTTGGGCCACCTAACTTGGACTGAAACACTGAAGGTGGAGGTGTGTCCATATTCATTAAGGATATCCACACCTCCGGGCTAGTTGCTCAGCATAATGCATCCGAGATTATCCAAGTGCAACTAACTCTGGGCAAGACCGCAATCCAAATTGTAGCTTGCTCTAGATCCCCCACCATGCCCCAGGATTCCCACTCCTCATTTCTTGAGACACTGGAAAATATTAGGGTACAACCCAACACCCTAATAATAGGCGATTTCAACTACCCCACCTTTAACTGGGAAAACTACTCATGTACAAACTCTTTTGCTCAACGTTCTCTGGAATTCATAAATTCCAATGCTTTGGATCAACTTATCCACACCACCACCAGGGGGAGCAATATCCTAGACCTGGTCATTACCAACATGGGCGACCGGTGTTCTACACCAGAGGTCATTTCCTTGTTGGTCAGATCTGACCACAAGCTAATCACCCTAAAAAATCCACAGACCGCCCCCAGCCCCCATTAGGGAAGCCACCGTAAAAAATGTCTCCAAACCAACTTCACACTTCTTAAGACAGAAGTGGCAAACTTCACGACACCCATGCAGACGGACAATAGAGGTACAACAGCTGAATCCAACACAAATGCACTTTATAAGCACTTACACGAGTGCATGGATCATAATATCCATAACAGAACCAAGATGCTATCCTCCAAAAAATGGAAGCCTATCTGGTGGTCCCCTGCCATAAACAAATTCTGCAACAGAAGAAAGAAACTGTTGCAAAAAAAGAGTAAAATCCATGACTGGAGGAACTCCCTGGTCAGCCTCAGTAAGAAGCTGAGATCCCTCATAAAATCCTCCAAAGCTAGTGACGAAAACAAAATTGCCACTGATTCTAAAGACAACCACAAAGCATTCTATAGCTATATCAAGAATCTCAATGGCAACACTCAGATCTGCTCTGAGTTACAGCACAGTGGCACTAAATATACAGAACCAACTGATATTGCCAACATCCTGGCAGATAGGTTCAGTGCTAACTTTACCCCCCTCTCACCCCCTAAAGGGCCCATCTCTATACCAGAAGAATTCAAAGTTTCTGTAATCACGGCTGCACAGGCAAAAACCCACACTCTCCAAAGCCAAAAACACAGCATCCATGGGACCTGACAACATCCCAGGCTGCATTCTACATGAACTACAGAACGAACTGGCACCCCACCTAAGTACCATGTTCAATCATAGCCTCACCTCAGGCTTTGTGCCCACTAAATGGTGCACAACGATGGTTATTCCACTCTACAAAGGGGGAGACACCATGGACCCTGGGAACTACCACGCCATTAGCCTGACGAGCCTGGTCTGTGACCATCCAGAATTTTCATCATGGAACTTATAAACAAAGACATTGGTAATCTCCAAACTCTGGACCCCACCCAGTTAGGGTTTGTAAAAGGTGAATTATGTCTCCTAAACCTGATAGACCTCTTTGAAGCAGTCACCAAAGCCGTAGATGAGGGTAAGGTAGTTTACACAGCCTATCTAGATCTTGCCAAGGCTTTCGACACCATCCCCCACTCTGGAATTATAGATAAACTTACTAAACTAGGTATAAATCCCTATTTCACAAAATGGGTTGCCAACTGGCTCACTGACGGAACCCACACTGTGAAAGTAGCTGATTCCAAATCCAACTTCAGACCAATGACAAGTGGAGTACCACAGGGTTCAGTCCCGGGTCCTCCTGTTTGGTATCTACTTCTCTGAAATATAGGCTAGCACAGAAGGTCTTTGGCTAATGAAGTTAGCAGATGAGTGCAAACTAGGAGCCATAATCAAAACTCCTAATGATATGGACATCCTACAAGAGGGCCTCACTGAGACAGATGGCTGGTGTCAAAGATATGGCCTCAAGCTCAGTGCCAGAAAGTGCATTGTCATCCCTTTTGGTAAAAACTCTGTACCCATGAACTACCACATAGGTGGTAGTCTACTTAACACCTAAAGTGTGATTAGAGACCATGGGACACAGGTGGACAGTAGTCTCTCCTTTGATAATCACATTGCCACAGTAGTTAGGGAATCTTTCTATGTGGCACACCTCATCACAAAAGGTTTCTCATCCAGGAAAAAAGAGGTCATTGTTCCCCTCTACTCAGCACTCATTAGACCCATTATAGAGTACAACACTCCTTTTGGTATGTACCTCACAAGACATCTACAACAACTGGAAAGGCCACAGAAATACCTCACAAAGAGGATTACCGGCCTCAAACAGATGCCCTACACAGACTGTCTCAAAAAACTCTAGCTTTACTCCGTTGCATATCACCTACTCAGAGGCGATCTCTGCTTAACATACAAAGCTATGTCACACCCAGAACTGTTGGACATGCTCCACTTAAAGAAATCCCAATCCCTCTGAGCTACATGCTTTAGGGATCTAAACCTTGTCACCACAATAAGCAGAACATGCTGGAGGGATAGATTCCTGTCCCAGAGACTTCCCATACTCTGGAACAAACTACCTATCAATATCAAACAAAGCTCCTCATTAGCACTGTTCAAGAAAAATCTTGATGATTGGATGGGAAATAGGAAATTCACCCCGAGGATCACTTCTGTGGCTCTGCTCGACAGGGGCACAGGAAAATAACTTTCCTGGGTGGCGAAAGCCAGGATACCTTTTTGGCTATGCTTACATAGGCCCTAGGGCCAATATCCTAGTACCTACCTATGAACCTATGAACCTAAGAGATCTGGGAACACAGGTTGACAGCAACCTCTCTTTTGATCACCACATTGCCACTGTGGTCAGAAAGCCCTTCTATGTGGCACATCTCATTACTAAGGGTTTTGCATCCAGGAAGAAAGAGGTCATTGTCTCCATCTACTCCTCCCTCATTAGCCCAATCATCGAGTACAATGCCCCATTTGGCATGTACCTCAATAGACACCTGCAACAACTGCAGAGGCCACAAAAGTATCTCACAAAGAGGATCCTAGGCCTTAAACACTTGTCCTATAGGGACAGACTCAATAAACTCCAACTATTCTCTGTCTCATATAACTACTTAGAAGTGATCTCTGCTTGACTTACAAAGTAATGTCTGACCCAGCTCTATTAAAAATGCTACATCTAAAGAAATCCCAATCTCTCCGCACCACATGCTCCAGAGACCTCAACCTCATTACTACAATTAACAGAACATGCTGGAGGGACAGGTTCATAACCCAGAGACTGCACATGCTATGGTACAGATTTCCCAAGCATGTCAAGCAGAGCACCTTGCTGACCCCCTTCAAGAGAAATCTTGATGAGTGGATGGGAAACAGAAAATTCACCTTGTGGATAATAACAGTGGTTCTACTTGACTGAGGCACTGGGAACAAAGGTCGGGTGGCACTATGCAAGGGCAATCCTATGGCTAGGCTTGTAAAGGCCCCAGAGCCATTAGCCTAGTACACACCTATGAACCTATGAACTATAGGAAGACCAGTGTCCAAGGTAAATCTCTCCAGGTGGTTGACAAATTGTATATCGTTCATATACAAGAAGTTGAATATGGCACTACCAAAACCAGTCAAAGCATATTCTACAAGATCAATGGTAACTTCTACTGTCTTTCATTCCAAAGCTTCTATGTCAGACATTTGCACTGCTGCAACTTGGGCTAAGCATCATGCCTTTACTAAGCATTACAAATTAGATATGGCCTCCAGGGGGAGAGCATCCTTTTGTTCTATTGTGCTCAGGAACGTCCTTCCATAAGGCCTCCCAGGATACAAGGTAGCTGTGGACTCTATTCTATCAGTCAAAAATAGATGAAAATTGACAACATCAGATAAAGAAGTTATATCTTATCATAACATTCCATCTGTGTTATCGATCTTCATTTGTTCTTGCATCCCTCCCAACTTCACCCTCCTTCAGGATTCTGGTGGAGCGATATCCTGTACTGGGTTCTTATTGTTTTGGGTGCCTTGGACAAGGCTTCTGACTTTTATTGCAGTATTCTTCTGTATAGGAAAACTTGATCTGAAGTAATTTAGAGAGGGGAATTGTGGGTATACTTGAAGCTCGAGAGATTTTTTTGGCTGGCACAAACTGTGTAACTGCCAGATCAGTTTCAAGGGTCGGAACTGTAACACATCTGTCAAAAATGGATGAAGATCAACAATACAGATGGAACATTATGGTAAGACATATCTTATTTTTATATATTCATTACAAAGCACAAATTTAAAACGTTAGACAGCTTTCACTGCAAATAAAAACATTCAAAATCTAAATCTGTAACCAGTGCATGTAAAGAACATTACATAACTTGAGATATTTTAAAAGAGTTATCCAAAAGGTTACAGAAATGCAACAGTTCTAACAGTTAGCAGCAGTAGTTTTATTTGACAGCACTTGGGGAACCTAGCAATCTTCCCTAGCAGGATGGAAGTTGCATATGCCGAGATTCTCCTTCTATGGTGTAGATGAATCCCTCTTTGCACATTGAATGTATAAATTAGGTGTCTGTTCATTATCATTTCTGAATCACTAAATCTGCTTGAGATGCTGGGCAGGTAAACATAATGTTAGTACCTACAAGATTACATTCACACGCCTGAGCAGTACAAGAGTGAGTATTAAGATTATTGAGTAAGTAATGCCTTGGAAGTCTGACTCACTAGTAGTTCTGCAAGTTCAGTAGCTTGTTTAGCACCTCTGCTAGTGAGACGTACATTAAGAGAGGGTATATTAGAGAGAAAACTGTTACATAGAAGGTTTGATGCATGTTTACTGGCATAGAAGAGAACCTTGATATACAATAGTCAACATTTTGTTAGGTCATGTGCCTGTGATGTCAAAGTAGCTGTAAGTCATATCAAATATATACAACATATAAATACATAAAAAGTCAAATTCCTTGCAAAATGTAATGCATTCATGCTACAAAGGGATTATTTATTTATTTAGTTATTTATTTATTTAACATTTGTTAACCGACTTGGTCTAACTGAGCCAAAATAGCCAATTTTCAGTGGAGACCCAAGGAGAAAAGCTCCAGAACATAGGCATAATTTTAATAACACAAAATAAAACAGAAAAATATTTAAACATACAACAGGAAACAAGAACAATATTATACTGACATACTCAGAGATACTTATAAACACAGTATGAAAAACATACATGATAATAGAAATAAAATACCCTGTTAAACATGGAATAAAAATATAAACTTGCTATGAGTGTGTTTTTTTTTTTCATACAAGAAAGGTAGGGAAAAAACTGAGTGTAATAATTAGTAAAGACATATCAGGCAAGGAAATAGTAAAGTGAGGTTTAATTTAGTAGAAAGAAGATAATAAAGTTGGGCATAATATATACATATTTATATGGGTTGTAGTGGCCTGTCTCATGGAGTAGAGAAAAAAATAAGTTACAGGAGTCAGAGTCCTATGCAGGGTGGTGTTATAGAAGGGGTGTGGAAGAATTAGGTAGGGTCATGACAGTATCAGGACTTTGTTTCAAGTAAGCTGTGGCCTCATTGGAGCCTGCTGCTTTCCAAGACTTCTTACTTCTTCTTGCATAGGCTCCTCTTCTTCTCTCATTGTAGACTGTGTCTGGGCAATACAGCTTATGTGGGGTTTTCTTCATTCAGAAGCTGATGGAAGTTCTCCTTCCGTCTGTCTTTGATGTCTTGTGGACTGGTGAGCAGGTTGTTGCTGGCATCCCTTATGAAGGGTGTCTGACAATTTTCTTTATCTTTCTGTCTTTATCTTGCAATCTGACATAGTTTCTTTGTGTCACCTACTCACCTACTGAGTCACTTTCCAGGAGTTGATAGAGTGCCTCTGATGCCCTATTCTTTGCTATTCCAATTACTTTCTTAGCTTCTTTGTTAGCCAATGAATATTCTTTTCTAGCCTGGTCTGTCTTTTCTATCTTCTCCTTTTTCCTTCACTCTTACTTTCTTTTGATTACTTCCTGGACTGCTGCATTCCACCATCAGCTTTTTTCAAGTACCTTATTTCCATACCTGGCTCTGCCACATATTTGTTTTGTAGTCCTCACATGTATTGTTCTGAGGCACTATCATTCTTCTTCAGCTCCAACTATTTCTTTCTCTTCCTCCTCTTCTTTGGGTGCTAGAGTCCTAAGTAATTCCTTGAACTGTTGTACTTTTTCCAGTCAACTTCCAGATCTTCACCCTGGTCTCTCTTTTGACCTTAGAGCCTTCTCTGACTATTGTGTGAAGCTGATTTCAGCAACCAGTGGTTTATGCTGTGGACCGATTGTTTCACTGGGGATGACAGTGCAGTCACTGATTCTGATTCTACCCCTGTGCCATTTTTTTACTAGGAAAAAGTTGACCTGAATTGCATGCTGGACACTCTATTATGTGATCTTGTGACTATCTCTCCTTCTGAACCATGTGGCTATTATCAAGCCTTTTGCACTCCTTCTTTATTCCTTGTTGCCCCATCCATGTGGACCCAGGCATAAACACATTATAAATTCTAGTCTACTCATATTGAACCACCCTGGGCAGTTAAAGGAGAGGAAGCCCTTCAAATAGCTCTTTCTGACATGCTGTTCAAAGGACAGGGCTTTAATAGCATTGTGTTTGTATGCAATAAATGGTTTTCAGAACCACAAGGGAATGTACAATAGTGTATAACACAAAGTGTTGGTTTTCTTCTGAAGTCCTTACAGACCATATATGGTCCTTCTTATGCTGCTGCATAATGCAATGGAAGTAGTATAGGATACACAAAGCTGATGCCTGTGAAATTCTTAGTACACCCACTGTGGATCAGTCCTTATTGCTAGGATTGTTAACACTACACATACACTTGTGCAGCCTGTATTTGGAGATTCATATTGTAAAATATAAGGGCTAATAATGACCATGGGAATTTAGGTCTAGGCTTCTAAAGATCCTCACAGAGCAATAGCCTAGTAATTACCTACGAACCCATGCACCTATACATTAGTGTCCACTGGGATGGACTATATACATATCCCCCTTGATTCCAAATGTGGGCAACACAATTCAGCAAACTCCTGTATAATCTTCCTATCAACATGGAATTGGTCCATGATATGCTGATCAGACAGTTAAGTGATGATACATTACATAGTGAGAGTATCATATAGATTACAATGGAAAGCCATGGTGCACCATGTCATGGGCCTTGGCTCCAAGAATGGCAGCTAAGACTTGTTGATCTGCTGTATTTACCATTACTGTATACATTCTACTGTGCTTTACACTAGCAATTCCTGGAATTCACAATACCTGATCACTGCAGAGCAGTGAGCCTGATGTAGGCACCTCTAAATCACTCTGCTATGCTTAATGGCATCTCCTGCATATTCATTGTCCCTCATTTGCATCTGGGACATAATTCCATATCATTATAAAGTAATTTGCTTACCTTGAATAGTGCACTATCTTTTTCCTTAAAAGAATGTGCTGTTTAAGTTTCTAAAATGTGTCCTACTTGCATGTTGCTGTTCTTCACACACTTTTGTGCAGTGTGCTATGTTAAATATCTCTGAATACTGGCCTAAATATCGAATATCGATACCCTTACATTTATATGGTCTCATCGCACTTTTACCTAACACCATTTATCAGATTAATTATCGGCATTTTATATAATGTACTGCTTATACAATGATATGTTTCTGTTCTCTGAAGCAAGCTATTCTTAAATGATATGTACAAACTATTCTAAGGTTTTACTTATACAGTCTTTTGCAATGTAGTTTTTTGTTTTAGCAAGTCAGTCTCTATGTAGCCATTTATAATGCACTTGTTTAGTTTGTAAGAAAAATGTATAGTTAAATTATATAAGTTTTGGGAACTTTTCCTTCTCAGTCTCCTCTGAAAATCAGCTTGATCCCAGTAAGTCTAACATAGTTAGCAAAACATAACTAGATGCCATCTGTATGGAGAATTTCAGTGCATCTGTTTATATTCACATCTCTTCAAACACCACCAAACCTCTTTTATGACATTGTTGCATTGCAAACTGCATTTTCTGCTGAAAACTAACTTATTAACACACATTCATGCCTGCACATATAAAGAGTTATGCATACAGAGCCAATATTCGTTTTTTCAGAGTTACTATCATATATAATGTATCATCAACTTTCAGAATGGGAGATCTTTATATAGTTGCAGAAATGAGCATGTATTTTCCAAGAAAGTTATTTAAGTATACATTTGCTGCCTATATATACTAATCTAAGGTAGTATTCTGGATTTAAATTTGGCTTTCAGTGTGGCATTTGAACAAAGACGTAATAATTATGAAATGTGAAATCAGTAACCGCAAATTATGCAGAAAACTATTCTGCAGCTAACAAAGTGTAACAGATTACATTTCATGTAGATTATTCATACAGGTTATTTAGGGTCAGAGACATTTGCTAGAATAAACCTTGAGCCTGACCTTTTTTGCAGTGATTTATAGAGTATGTATCTGTAATGAACTGCAGTGGATTCCTCAACAATGAAAAAATATCTAAATCAAATAAATAGACAAAACTAATCCCATAAAAAGAAAAGAAGCATTGTAGCAATGAGGTGAGACCCCTCACCCATACTCTCTTTTACTTGATACCAGGATTGCACAGCCAGGGAAAAAAGACCATGCAGTACTAGAAGGAATAAGTGTTCCCTGTGTATGTCTACAGCTCAGGACAAAACAAATGAACATTTACAGCATAGCAAGAACAAAAGTGGAATACAAATATTCCCATTCTCTCAGTCCCTTACCGTTAGCATAAATCTTAAAAACTGTATCCCCAAACATCAAACAGAAAACTGTATGGTCTGACAGCTGCGGGCTACACAATAATGCACATAACAAAATGGCCTGCACCCACACTGTGTTATTGCTGCAAAACAATAATGGTTTCTCTGACATATGGTGACCAAAGGGTTAGTCATAGTTACCAGGAAGGATAAAACCCCTGAAATAGGGATGGTAGTATGAGGGGACACTACCCTTCCACATAAAAGCCATTGTAAGGGTCTGTATTTCAAAATTATATTTCTGATTAAATGTTTTGTTAGCTGCTGTGGATTATGTCTATAGAGGAATAAACCTCCTTCAAGAATCTGCCATAAACTGCATGCATAATGCTACAAATTCTAAACTGTACAATTGATGGTAGCCCTCTTCATAAGCAAAGCCAAGATGAAAAACAAGTAAAGACATGTCTAATGTGGATTTTTGAGACATACAAAACACCTAAGAGAAGTCACTGATAGCAACATATTTCCAGAAATGTATTATATATATTTTTGATGTGTAAAATGAGTAAGTCCAATAGCTATAAGCATCTCTTTTCAGTGGTAACTGAAGAGCACGGTTAGGTTAAATGACTTACTAAGAGACATCCGTAAAGTAAAGCTGAGGGAATCTATCCTGGGTTTCAGGGAGCAGCTCCTTAACAGCTGATAGCCTTAAACCTCTGCACTAGCTAACTGACACCGATTCTTGACAACGTTTTAACAGTAACATTTACATTTGAGATTTCAAAGGTTGAATGACCCCAGCAGACTAAATGTCATTCTGAGGCAGTTTTTGGCCTAGTAAAGTGATTTACTACCTTTGTAGTATTCTGTGGAACTAAATGAGATACACAGCATGTCATTATGCAGCTGATGGGCGAGGAGCACCATTTCATGACTATGAAACTGTTGAAAAATAGATTCTATAAAACACAGTGGGTATGTTTCTGTGTTTTCCATTGTATGATCAGATATTTTTCAGGCGAAAGGATACAATCTAATAAGTTTAAAAATATTTACAGCTATGGATACAGTGCACCTCCAAACATATCATCCCTCCATAATAAAATGTTTTTTTCTCTTTTTATTATCTATTTATTTTATGTCTACTCCTCCATAATAAAATGGTATTTTCTCTTTTTATTATTTATTTATTTTATTTCTACTCCTCAAAGACTCTTAATTAGATGCATCATATAATTAGATACCAATGTTAAAATTTCGTGTGTGTTTTTATACTTGTGTTACATGACCAAAAAATTTTTTTTTATAATTATTATAGTCCATTTCAAATGTAGTTACAATGCGTTATTGCTGTGCTCCTGCAACTTAAGAGTATCTCATTATGAGGAACATTCCTCAGCAAATGTTCTACATTTTGCCCATTTGTCCACATTGTAAGAGCCAATATTCCTCATTTTGGAGATGGAAGGCTGAAAGCTATGGATGTGGAGACAAAACTAACAAAATGCATTTAGTATATGCAACCAAGATTAATGAAACAGCAAAATGGCTTCTAGCAGACTAT